>NC_064640.1:475891458-476194488 GCF_023864345.2 Schistocerca serialis cubense
TCACCACCCCCAGTCTCATTGTAATATCGTTCGTTGGTGTCTGAGGTCATTGTCTTGTCCGCGTGTGCTTCCAGTTATTATTTGCGGAAATGAAGTGTGGCAACAACATCGGCGGCAAAACCAGCGGCGAAAACCACCTGAGGCAATGGGAATTACCTGGTAAGTTAATATTCAAATCAGCTACTGTGACTTCTTCTTCCACTAATTTCGTAGTATTATGCACATTTCGCGTTATTGTTTCATCATACATTCAGATATTTTTGGATGAATTACTGATCAGTCAGTGAATTCTTGCTGTTGCAAGCGATTTCGAACATCAAAAACGATAACTGTAACTTTTTTCCTAAGAATTTCGCAGTATTGAATACATGTCGTCTTATTGTTTCAGTACATTTCTAACATGTAATCGGTGAGCTGGTTGCTGAAAGCCAGCAACAGTACCAGCATCAGCACTATAATTATCGTACAGTTTACATATTTTTGTTCTTCCTAGTACTGTGTTTCATCCTATATGTAATATGGTGCATATTCATTGTTGTTATAGACGATTTTCTGATAGAAGAAATGTCGAGGATAAGCAGAGGCTATTGCAGACATCCTGTAAATATATACTCTAAAATTTTTTCCTCATAGTTCTTGTGTGCGTCTACGTTATTATTATTAAACGAAATTTAAATATGGGTTTAGGTGATATCACTAAGATGAACATATGACTCTTCCCCTGATTGAGGTACGGCTGCTCGCACTGACCCGATACGGTAGCATCTCCTCTTCCTCCATGTTGTTGTGCTCGCCGATCTCCCAAGGTATCGCAAGTACTGCTCAACACCTCACCATAAGCAGCTTTATTCATCAAGTTCTAGTAGTAGCAGGAATAGAGATCATCCTGTGGCTACCGAGAGTTCTCTCTCTCATCCTCTTGGCTTAGGACACCAGGTCAGTGACACCATACCGCAGTTAAAATACTCGTTGATTGTGGATATCTTTGAGAAGCAAGTCTCATTCACTAGACTCGACGAGCGGACAGGAGGGTAGCTCAATCCTGATGGGGTTCTAAAAGCATGCCTTCCCATTGTAGAAACAGAGCACATCAAGATTAGTAATGACACACCGTATTCCGCCATTAAATGCAATGCAGTGCTGTACATCGAACTGCCGCACCTCCCCAGAGTTGCCTCTGGCACTAAATGGGTAAGTCTTCATTATTTTATTGGCGATAATGGTGTGATGACCTGGAGCACATCAACCACCGTGTGGTTTCGTGAATCTACCTAGCGAGCTATACTGGCAAGATATCCCGAGATGGAACTTAGGGGATAAGCCAAAGCACTCAGGTAAATACTACACCTGGACATCCATGCACATGTCTATGATCTGCTAAATGGCATGTCCAGCTATATTAACCTTCCTAAGGATACAAATGACAAGATATCCTGCATTAATGTCGAAAATAAAACCGATCAGGCTTGTTTTGTATGGTCAGTTTGTAACGCCGGAAATGCATATCCTCCTATTTCCATCTATTGTACTATTATTTTTTTCCTTGTTTTGTTACCTCAAGATATGACATTTCTGTCTCTTTATATATTGTAATTGCTTTACTGTTTGGATATATTTATATTTATGCACTTATGTCGATGTATAATTGGTTTGTTTCGTAAATATTATTTGTATTTTTACGCTGGGTCTTGCCTAGGGAAAACTGCTATCGAACGATTACATCGATAGGTCGTGTGAAGACTCAAAGTGTGTAGGATCTTTGGTAGTGTTAACTCTGCCGCGTGGAGCGCGGGCGGAGCAGAGAGGGTCTGGCGGGAGTAGCGAGTGGAGCAGGTGTTGTGTGACGCTCCCGCGAGTTGCCGCGCTTTCGGGGTTTGGCAGCATGTAATTGCGCTCGACTCGCGATGATAGTTTCTGACATGGTGTCGCGGACGGGAAACATTAACTAGCGCACATCAAGAGCCCGTTTCGTCTGGTGACCGTGTCGAGAAGAAGGCGCGCCAACATCCAGCTTCTGCAACAGCGACGGCCGACAATGAGTGACTGTCGCCACCTCCTCGACCGACGGCTTCAAACCTTCAATCAACCGACAAGGAAGACTGGACGCACGTAAAGTTTTAGAACTGTATGGCAGACCTCAGCTTTTGATCTTGTTCCATTTGCCTCGCAAAATTACAGCAACTTAGCATCAACCTTTGTTGCTCATTGTCCCAATTGCATTACCAAGCAGGGTCCCTTCCTTTTCCGAAATGAACCCGAGTGTCGTTGAAATTCAAACGCCAGCATTAAAGTAATATAGCTAACTCGTTTTCACTGCTTTAATTTCAAAGTGCAATTATGGCATTAATAGCTGGCTACAATATTCAGATTACACAAGCACGAATTAAGAGTGCGAGCTTTGTTACCGTATTTTAGCTTACCTGTGACTGCAGCTCAGCTTGGTACGTACTAAATTTTACTATTGTTAATTGTTCAGAATCATTTAATTCAAGTTCAAAGTTAAATCTCTTATTTCTAAATTGCGTAGATTCAAGTAGTTTTTGAAATGATTGTTGAGGTAGTCCAAGACTAACCGTATTTTACTGAATTTCGATGTGCTTCAGAAAGAAAGCTCACTATTAACTTCAGTCACTAAATTAACTTTCGATTTTCCGGTTATTAATTCTTTTGCTAAATTAAGTCAGGGTGTAGCGAAATTTATTACTTCTGACAAACTTTCAGTTTTCACACTACACGCGTCAACCTTCAGTTGCCACGCTTCTAGTGCTAATTATATGTGTAATAACCTTTCTTTTTCAGTTACTATAGTAATTGTCCTTAGGACTGGCGACCGTGATTTCCCCCAAATCTCAAATACCTAATTACCGCTACTTAATTGTTAACGTAACGGCTGCACATTTACCTTCTTTATTAACTTTACCCCTTTTCAAAATTAATTTCCACCAGTTTCATTAGCACATTTCCTTTCATTTAGATGTAACCCTTTCCTCCCTCTTTACCGACAGGTTAACTTCGGTGACGATTGCTTTTCCAAAACTCCCATTAGGTACACACGGTTTCATTTTTCACTGCCATTAAGGTCGGTAAGTGAGGGGGAGGTTACAAGTTCTGGTTTGCCAAAGAAATTACACTTGCAGAGATCATCGTGAGCGTCGTGGTATAGACGCCTAAAAATACTACTCTGTCTCCAGGGAATATAACTTCGACGGTATCGAATTCCACGTTACACTCCAAGACATACCTAAATTTGATGCATGTTTATGGCCTGGAGAAACGAAAGTCCATGAGCAGAACAAATATACAGCAGTCGGTCTCCACCATTTCACATAATTTGACAGTGAGCGTAAGATGCATGTAAACAAGCTCTCATTCTCTGATGAGAAAAATGAGGAGATAGGCATTTATCATTGTGTTTGGATCAAAAACATGTTCCAACTCCTTTCCTCTCAACTTAGTAACTACAAGTGTAAAAAGCAAGTTTCCTTAAAGTGTCTGAATTATTTTTCCTCAAACAAATAATCAGCAAACCATCAAGTAGACCGTTCTTCCTAGGACACGGTAGGTATTATTATGCCTTTTGAGAAAAACATATTCATAAATTTTCAAAATGTTCATCGTCAGTAGCGATGCCTGTCTTCCCACTGTGAAGGTGACCCTACAGTCTCACACACTATCTTTTCAGAAAAACACGTACCACATGCGGCAAGGTGCCAAATTTTATCGTTCTATTATTCAACTCTCAATCGTTACAAATCTTATGTCGGTGATAGCCCTGCAGTTTGACTTCTAACTCAGCTTGAAAATTTTAATGGGAGGTTAATAAGCTTTACAGCGACAACGTTCCCATTACTAAACAGAAGGAGAATGAAGATTTGAACAGTAACGCTGTTGACTGTCATATTTATGGGCTGACATTAGACTGAAAAACGGGATCTCCTCATAGGGACCACTGTTACCTTACTGGGAAGTTTCGTAGCGCAGCTCACAATACGTGTAATTTGAAAAACCTGTTACCCAGACACATGCCCGTTCTCTTTCATAATTTAATCACGTATGACGCTCACTTTCTTGTTGCGCACTTGGCAGGTTTCGGTATGTAGAATGATCAGGTCGATGTCCTACCTGAGAGCGTTGAGAAACATGTATCATTCTATAACGAATCACGCCAAGAATTACGCTCCACTTTCTTGACGCGCGGTTCGGCACTCCAGACACTCTTTGGAACTCTACCTCGGGAACATATGCATATCACTGGAGCTGTATTTCTCGATGAGGAAAAGTTTCAACTTCCGAATGGGAAGGGGATATTTTCATACGAATTTCTGGACAGTGTGGCAAAACTCAAAGAAACCTGGGTACCCGACATAACTGCTTTCTCCAGTAACCCTTCAGGCGATGCCATAAGGGATACAGAGTACGAGTTATCGTAAGTGTCTGGTGGGAATTTATCTCCACTTTAAGAGCGTACGAATTGCTTTACATGGACACAGACATGCACTTGCTTGCAGACATTTTCCAAAAATTCCTGCGTCTAAGCATACCACTCATTATCTGGATCCCGCCTTTTATTACACGGCACCTTGGTTGTCTTGGAACGCAATGCTCAAGAAAGCGAAGTGCAGTATTGAACTAGTGACTGATGCTAACGTGCTTCTTTTTTTCGAGATAGGGATCCACGGGGGATTTTGCTAATGTGTCCACAGAGACGCCAAGGGAAATAATCCACGGATGGGTAACAGGGTCAGCGCATCCCTTTATTCGAGATACATCACGTATTTGGATGTAAATAACTTATACAGGCACGCCATGCAACAATCAGTTCAGATTTGGAAGTTTCGATGGATGTCGGAAGTTGAATATCAGGGATTAGGCGGAAAAAATAGTGGCTGGTATGACGACATATTCAGATGTGATGTGTGTGATGGAGGCAGACGTCACGTACCCTACTAGTCTGCATGATGAGCTTGCCGATTTGCCACTGTGTCCAGAGCAACTAGTTCCGTGAAGAAGATACACCACAAAACTGATGACAGCGCTGGGGAATAAGCGGAGATGAATTATTCACTATCCTAATCTCCAGCAGTGCCTCATCTAGGGGATGGAGCTGGTTAGAATCACTTGGGTTATCTCCTTCAAACTGTCCTCCTGGTTGAAAGACTATATTGATCTGAATGCGACACTGAGGGCTTCCGCGATGTTTGACTTGAGGAAGGTTTTTATAAGTTAATTAATAAATTAATTGTCAACAAAACAATGTAGAATTTGAGGAAACGACGTGAAATTTTGATTACAAATGAATGGAATGGACGCTATGGCGTAAGAAAATGAACTGTCAGACACAGCAACACTATTTGCACATCTTCATCTTGAGTCAATGGAGAACAGGACACCCGTAGAATAACCGATTTGGAATAGCAGCGAACTTGAAGATTCGACGCAGCTATGAGATCTTCTCCTTCCCCTTTACGAAGATAATAGTACCCATATGGTGGAATAATCGAAGCGATCTCACCACATTTATAGGGTATCCCAGGATCATCCCAGTGAATTCCTTGGTAGAAATGTGATAACCACTATGGATTCTTCTGTGTTTTAACACAATTAACATCCTTGAAAGACATCGGTAATACAATGTTTTCTGAGGATGTCTCTATTATGCCGGCATTGTCTGTGTACACGACGAGTGCAAAATCGTAAATACAAACTATCTACACTCATCACCATGTAAACTCTGAGCAGTTTTGTTTACACCTTGAGATACCATTGTGGAATGCTATGGGTATGATACAGACCCTATTCATTGATAAGCTCTTTGGAGAACGCAGGTGAGTGGGCAGTAATTAATAACACAGTGGCGCAGAACTAGAGCATACGCTGCAATGTGTTCTAGGAAATATGCCGAAGATTCAGATTCAATTCGTACATCTACAGGTCCAGATTTAATGATTTAGTCTTGTTGTGAGCAAAGTGTTACGGTGACTGGCGAGAGATCACTCAAATTCCGTAAACTGAGTAGACATACTGCCTCTTCAAAGTTTGAAGCATGGAACCTGTGAGGTAACGGGCGAGTCGTCGCGCCCTGAAAATATTCTAAGTTCTGAGGAAGCGACCACGTGGTGCTAAACGTTAGCCGGACGAGAGGGGTGGCCGGAACACGTGGTCCATGGGACTACGTGGCTGGTAATTTCGCTGTGACGAGGACATTGCTATGTGTTGATAGAGACACGCCGTGTAGTGTAGAGCCCCCAGCATAGTTCCTCTGATAGTTGGGGACTTGCTGGGTGTCTAAATCAACCTTAGTGGCAGACATTTCATAGTTCGTATAGAAAGTAATAGTAGCCAGATGAATCTTCATACCCCAAAAAGAAAAATGTACATTAATATTATTTCAACGACGATTCTGATGGTGTAATCAGATTTTCAATATCGTTATTAGTTTAAAGTTTAGTATCTGACGGTAAATTGTACAAGTAACACCCAGCAACGAATTTCCAAAATCCAAACGGTTCATCTGGTTTCTTCGATCTACACGTCTTTAGAAAGCTATTAGTCTAAACCTAAATTGTTATGAATTATAGGCATGTAACTTAAACAGTGCATGAGTTATTGGAGGTCAAAGTGGCCGATTACTATCGATCGCGTCAGGCCATAAGTACTCCACAGTTACACGGAAAAACGGTAACAGTATGCTTATAAAAATATTGATTCATCCATATCTTTAGTATCCGATATATACTGTTCATGAAGAAACTGGTCAAATATTTACTGTGTTTAGAAAGCACAGACACATTAGGCTCCAGGCCTACCTCTTGCTTCCTTTCTTTCGATATATGTTTATTTATTTGTTTACGTATTTAATAATGTGTGTTCGAGAGTGTTTATGGTCAAGCCGTAGGAATATTTATTTAATTTCACTCCTTCTAAAGCTCCACTCATCTTACACCATACATTAAGTCTCTCATTCGCGTTAATCTTCCTCCTGATCTTCGTATACAAGGAGAATGGCTTGTCTGTTGTTACAACACATGTACCATAATTCTTGTTTGGTACTATACCAATAGAGAAGGTACGAAAAGATATAATATCTCTCTCATTATAGCCCTCTAGTCCTCCAAAAGCTGTCTCACCTCCTCGTAGTATGGCAACAGTCAGCCATGAATTACCACTTACAACCTCTGTAGTAGTGCAAGAAAAATTAATCTTACATCCTACAAAAGTAATTGGCCCTCCAAGTAGTTGTTGCTGTGCTGTGCTGTTTGCTTTACTGTAAGATCAAATGTATCTACATTCTTGTACACTGGAAGTCTAGTCCTCCTCCTGTATCTTCTGCTGCTGCTGCTGCGGTAAGACATGGCTGTGTGTACTGTGCGGCTGCCTCGAGTCGAATGAGCCTGCTGTTGCCTCACGAGCGAGACTGGGCCCCCAGAGGAAGTCTCGCTCGTGAGGCAACAGCAGGCTCATTCGACTCGAGGCAGCCGCACAGTACACACATCCATGCCTTACCGCAGCAGCAGCAGAAGATACAGGAGTCGTTAAGATAGTTCCTGCAGATTTTAATTAATTGCAATCTTTAGTTTATAAATTTCTGGATTAATTCGTATTCGTTGAAATATGTGTGTGCGTGTGTGTGTGTGTGTGTGTGTGTGTGTGTGTGTGTGTGCGTTGGCTTGAAGACATAGCGCGAGCGCTCTAGCAAATCACAGCGCTCGTGAGTGGGGAGACTGGACGAGGAGTTCTAGGCAGGAAGGCACAGGACACGGACAGTACGGGACAGGACACGGAAAGTGCTGGACGGCGCAGTGGACGCACAGTCACGGGAAAGACTTGGAGTGGAGCAGTTTACGTGTGATCGCGAGAGATAGAAATATTTCGCAGTGCCGACTTGCGCTCTTGTGTGATTGCCGTGACTTCTGCAGTGAAAACGTTGCGTGCGTTTAGAAGTGAATATCTCGCCAGCTATGTTGTTGTTCATAACTAATTACGTGCAGTAGGAATCTATTGTTTCCCTGATATTTAACTTATATTTTATTTAATTGCTGGACCATCGACACCAATAAGTGTTTTGGAGAAGTATACCGCATTCTCAAAAGTACTTCTACTATCGTACTCATCACATAAAGTCGTTAAGATAGTTCCTGCAGATTTTATTTAATTGCAATCTTTAGTTTATAAATTGCTGGATTAATTCGCAATTGCCGAGTGGTAGGAACCTTCGACCATTCGATTGATGTGTCTATTAATAATGTATACTGTAGACTCAGTAGTATTTGGCTTGTAATGCGGCAACTATGTATCCCAGCCCCTGAACAACGAAACCAGCCAGAACGTTTAATATTTCAACTCTGAGTAGGATGGTATGTAGTTATTTTGAAAGCCCGTAAACCTCACATACATGTCATATGCTAGACTATACATTTTCATTCCACTGCGGGTGCATATTACCATATGGGTACAGTTCAGATTTCAGATAGACTCGGGCAGCTGATCCAGGTGGAGGTTCGAGTTCTCCCTCGGGCATGGGTGTGTGTGTTTGTCCTTAGGATAATTTAGGTTAAGTAGTGTGTAAGCTTTGGGACTGATGACCTTAGCAGTCAAGTCCCATAACATTTCACACACACAGACTCGGGCATTAGGTGGCCTGCAATTATCAAATTTGGTGGAATCATTTGCTACAGTCCCTCTTCTATTGGTCTGAAACGCAAGTATGATGAACCTGGGATCTCCACCACGACTGTCTGCTTTCAGTTGGTAGCACTGGGAACTGGAAAACTTCCGATCGTCAGGAAGTTAACGGTAGAAACACACCGACATTCAGAACCTTTACAAGTTTCAAACGCTGCTCATCCGATTCTGTGATATGTGGCATTTTTCATATTATTTTATTGATGGTGGTCTCGTTCTCCTCTTGAGCACCATAAATGTGTGATGTGTTATCCGTCGCTCTCTGTACTACAATATCTTCCTGTTTAGCATTAAGAAACTTGCCATATGTCCTCAAAGTATCCCATAAACAATTCTGTTCTATCCGCTGGCTCGTCAATGAATCTACCAACATTTTCTGAATTACACAAATCCGAGGGACAAGCAGAGACATACGTTTTAAGAGTTGATGTTATGCCTACATTGCGTCTACGGTCGATCTTCGTTAAGTTCATATCGTATGTAATGAAACAAGAGTGCTAAAGCATTACGTGTAAGGTTCGATGCTTCTTAAGCTGCACGAACCCTTTTCGGAAATGATCCTTCTTTATGTAAGTAACTCTTGTATCGGAGGGTTAAACAGTCCAGGTGTTTGATGCCAATCCTAATTTCATCGTTCTAGTTAAATTTGGTTGATGCATAAGGTTATGCGAGTAGTAAACCTGGCGTATGATATGCTACACCTGTCATATTGCAGCGTGCTAAGTATATGGAACGCCGTAATAGCGTGGCTTCAGACCCATTACTTTAATAAACTTGTAGTTTGTACGTGTTATCCCCTTGACGTTCTGTTGGGAAGTGCCGCGCTGAGCGTTGTGAACTTTAATTTATACCTTACGCCCATCCCTTTTACGTTGACAATACGAGGACGCTGCGATGGTTGAAGTTCGCCGCCGACTCTTTCGTTCCGGAATGTTAAATGTCGTCGATTGTGCCTCCAGCAAGTAGCGGTTGGTTTAAGACCTCAATTGTTTTTGGGTCTCTTGACGTTCAAGTCACTCATGGTTCTGCTTCAGATGTAGCAGTGCAATGATTTCCTTGCCGCGAAAATCGACAAGTTGATAATCCTTGGTCGACAATATGCAGCTCCATATAGTGCAAAACCTGAACGCAGGTAAACAGCATTGGTAGGGGTCCCCACGATCTTATACCCTGTTCCCACTGATGGGAAGAATTGATCTGCTGTTAAGGTAAGAAAGTGTTGCTATGTTACCCTCGACACGGATTGTATGCACAGCTTCGTGTATCCGCTGACTAGTCCGATGTGTAGTATTTACTAGGATCCTTATTCAAAAATGGTTCTTTTGTGAAACCCAATAGGCGTCCTATTGATCCCTTCTGATTAAAGACAGTCGTTGCACTGACTGTCTTTATTTTAAATTTGAGTGCGCAGATGTTTGCTTGTAGCGCAGTCCGCTTCGGAGCCCGTTTGAAAACATCATTTAAATCGTCAGTATTGTATGTACGAGGTTCTTGTTTTCACACTTTCTTTTACACCATTAATTTCCAGATGAATTTTATTGTTAGCCTCTGTGATATTCGGAATGCTGGTTTACGTCTCCAGTCCAATCAGCGCAATACCCTGTTGCTGAAATCAAACGCTGGGAAGTATGTAATTCTCAAGTAATATTGACGATGGGTCTTTTAAATTCAGAGTATGCGACATTACATCTGAACATCGACTGACGGGACGATGCTTAATGTATCTCCATGCATCCTTGCTTCTTCGTAAACGTTAGGAGGAACATGATGCGCAGATGCCCACATAAGTAGGTATTAAAGACTTGGCAACGATGAAAATTTTAGAACACGCGTCTTCTGTCGGTGAAGTGTCGTTGTAACTCTTCTGGCCTCTGCAAGTCTCGATCTGTGTCATGACATCCTGGGAGATCTTGTTTTTTGTATGCAACGTAGTGTTCCAAACACGCCTCGTCAGCAGGTTAACCGCTTATCACCACGAGACGAGCGTCTTTGAAGCTTTGCGCCAGGACCACAGTAATTATACCCTGGAATGTGCAATAAGACGGGAAGTCTGCCGAGAATACCACCACGTCCTATAATGCATCTCCTATCACGCATATTATGCTGCTGTGCCAGTTGTGCTCTGTGCACCCGAATACATATCAAATCGTCAGCGTCAATCCATCTGTTATGTGTAGCAGGAAAACCAAGCCTTTTAACTAGTGTTCTATTCCCTAGATATCTTATAACACGCTCTATGAGAAACACTTGTGGTTCTGAGCTTTTCTGCATTTACTCACTGTAAAAGCTATAAACAGGCTTCATTACTTCAACAGAAAGAAACTGATTAATTTTTTTACAATATTTCCAGATTAACTGTTTCTTGTATGCACTAAATTTCGCATGTACTTCTCTCAAACTGATGGGTGTTTTTATTTATATTATTCTTTTGACTCCATATTGATGTTTTGTTCTTAATCATCTGCATTTACACTACATATACGGAGATAGTTCCCAATGTCATTATACACAGTTTGACACTTTGAACACATGGCAACCCACATTTCAGTCTTTCCAGCACAGGTAATAGCACCATCTGTAAGCCGAGCAAGTTTGTAGGGGCGGCATATTGCAGATAAATGTATCGACCTCCAGGTTTCACCATGAATAGCACACCATCGTACATCGATGTTACAGATAGCGTCAGACCAGCACAGTAATAGTCCGGAGATGGAGAATACTCGGAGGTGACCTTTCGGCTGATGTAGTGTTCTGCGCGACACAGTTGATACTATCCCATCTCCTTAAACTACACATGGACACTTCTCGATGCATTTTCAATCTCTAACACAACATGTCAGTCACTGTCGACTGCTGCATCTATACCAATATTTAGTCGGTATGAACCATTAGCTATTAAATTGCAAGTTGAAGCCGGCCGGAGTGGCCGAGCTTTTCTAGGCGCTACAGTCTGGAGCCGCGCAACCGCTACGGTCGCAGGTTCGAATCCTGCCTCGGGCATGGATGTGTGTGATGTCCTTAGGTTAGTTAGGTGTAAGTAGTCCTAAGTTCTAGGGGACTGATGACCTGAGCAGTTAAGTCCCATAGTGCTCAGAGCCATTTTGCAAGCTGAAGTGAAAGGCAGTATAGCACTGGGAGGAATTAGCAGTTTCTCGTCCACCAGGTCACTGTCCTTCAGTACCATTGGAATGTTCTGCGGTGATGCGTATGTTGGTGACCAGTACTGACCCTCACCGTGTAGTGTAGAGCCCCCAGCATAGTTCTTCTGATAGTTGGGGACTTGCTGGGTGTCTAAATCAATGAGTGGGACAGATAATAGCAACTCGTGGTCCTGCTCCTACATGCTGGTCAGGTTCGCTACAGAATCCTACAGAACAGCTACTGCTGCTGGTGATGACAGGCCAGAGGCCTCTGAACAAAGAAGAAGGATCAATAAGCATCCACACATGACATGAATGAGCCGTGCGTGGCTCGTGTTCTCGCCATCATCTATTTTACACCCTGTTTTTAACGTACTTCCACCTCACTACGTTAAGTTAAGTTATTACTGTCACTGAGTTGCTGCTTTGCTTGATCGCGAGTGGCGCTAGCAGAACATATCAATATATCCCCTCTCGTGTATCTTTGCTTGACTGCTATTACTTCGCCGTCGTTGTCTGTCGTAAGCTAGTTCGGATTGGCAATTCGTGTCGGCAGTTCAGCAGCAGTGAGCTCTGAGTCGAGATGGCTCGCCCGACCATTGCCGCTTCGCATCACTTGAGCCGGGCCACGGTCTTGGTGGATCGTCGGTCTGTCGCCCTACCGGACGACGCGTTTAGGATCGCCGATCGTTCATGTTTCGGCTGTGTGTGTGTGTGTGTGTGTGTGTGTGTGTGTGTGTGTGTGTGTGTGTACATCGACTCTCGATTTGTGTTCGTGCGCGCTTAGTTACTGTTGTATATCGTTCAGGTCCTCGTGCAAGTGTTATCAGCTTGTGTGTAGTTGGCGTTATTTCCACTGACAACCAGTTTTAAATGTTGTCGGCGTACTGGCTCTGAGAGGTCTGTCGTCTCATCGGTCGACGAGTAAGTGGTTCTCCGAGCGCTTCTGGGCCTATTCAATTACCATCTTGTGGAACTTTGGTCTGTCCTTTCCTGGTGCAGGGATGTCGTTTAGCCAGTGGGCGTGTTTCCTCAGCATAGTTGGGACCGAACCAGTATTTCTTCCATCGTGTGTCTGGAAGTGAGTGGGAGACGCACCAGCAGTGCAGTGGTGACGGAGCAGCAGTCGAGGACAGAACAGCTTTCAGTCGGTCGGTTGCTGCGGACCAGGGAAGGTATTTCCGCGCGGTCCAGTCGGTTGGGTCCGCTGCCGGTCCTTGCGCAGTGTCGGAGCGTGTGTAGAGCTGTCCGATGGCTACGAGCTTCGTTGTTCACCGACCCAGGACGTCAGAATTGAGTAGTCGTTTTACGTACCCAAGCTACGTCCTTTCATGTTGTGTGGTTCGTTTCGGTGGTTCACTGCTGGCGAGATTTTGTGTTTGAATTCTCGTTACTGATTGACCGGAAACAAGTCGTTGTGTCGGTCGCTCTGTGGCTGGCCGGTGGTTAGGTTCCGACGTATCAAGTAAAGCTGGGCTCACCACCTGTCTCACCTAATTAAACGAGAGCAGACCGACCTCCCTGGGAGCCTTCTGAGTGCCACCGGTGTTTAATTATCTGTTGTCAGGTATTTCAAATTTTAGGCTAATGGTTATTTGTTTGTTTTCTTAAAATTTGGAAAAATTAATTTTTCGATTTATCTTTCAAGCTTAAACATTGCGGCCTTCTGCCTTTAAAGGATTATGTTAATATACTTAAAATTCTGAAGTATAATTGTGGCCCTCAGCCATTTGTATTGTACAGGGTTATTACAAATGATTGAAGCGATTTCACAGCTCTACAATAACTTTATTATTTGAGATATTTTCACAATGCTTTGCACACACATACAAAAACTCAAAAAGTTTTTTTAGGCATTCACAAATGTTCGATATGTGCCTCTTTAGTGATTCGGCAGACATCAAGCCGATAATCAAGTTCGTCCCACACTCGGCGCAGCATGTCCCCATCAATGAGTTCGAAAGCATTGTTGATGCGAGCTCGCAGTTCTGGCACGTTTCTTGGTGGAGGAGGTTTAAACACTGAATCTTTCACATAACCCCACAGAACGAAATCGCATGGGGTTAAGTCGGGAGAGCGTGGAGGCCATGGCATGAATTGCTGATCATGATCTCCACCACGACCGATCCATCGGTTTTCCCATCTCCTGTTTAAGAAATGCCGAACATCATGATGGTAGTGCGGTGGAGCTCCATCCTGTTGAAAGATGAAGTCGGCGCTGTCGGTCTCCAGTTGTGGCATGAGCCGATTTTCCTGCATGTCCAGATACACGTGTCCTGTAACGCTTTTTTCGCAGAAGAAAAAGGGGCCGTAAACTTTAAACCGTGAGACTGCACAAAACACGTTAACTTTTGGTGAATTGCGAATATGCTGCACGAATGCGTGAGGATTCTCTACCACCCAGATTCGCACATTGTGTCTGTTCACTTCACCATTAAGAAAAAATGTTGCTTCATCACTGAAAACATGTTTCGCACTGAACGCATCCTCTTCCATGAGCTGTTGCAACCGCGCCGAAAATTCAAAGCATTTGACTTTGTCATCGGGTGTCAGGGCTTGCAGCAATTGTAAACGGTAAGGCTTCTGCTTTAGCCTTTTCCGTAAGATTTTCCAAACCGTCGGCTGTGGTACGTTTAGCTCCCTGCTTGCTTTATTCGTCGACTTCCGCGGGCTACGCGTGAAACTTGCCCGCACGCGTTCAACCGTTTCTTCGCTCACTGCCCATACAGAGGCATCCAGAAGCTTCAAACTGCACATACCATCACCGAATGGTGTTAGCAGTTGGTGGATCTTTGTTGAACTTCGTCCTGAAGTGTCGTTGCACTGTTATGACTGACTGATGTGAGTGCATTTCAAGCATGACATACGCTTTCTCGGCTCCTGTCGCCATTTTGTCTCACTGTGCCCTCGAGCGCTATGGCGGCAGAAACCTGAAGTGCGGCTTCAGCCGAACAAAACTTTATGAGTTTTTCTACGTATCTGTAGTGTGTCGTGACCATATGTCAATGAATGGAGCTACAGTGAATTTATGAAATCGCTTCAATCATTTGTAATAGCCCTGTACTTAACATATGTTGCTATTTTAAATTTATTTTATTGCCATCTTAATTAGATTTTTATCTTCTTAAGATTTCTTGTTGGAGGTCTTCAGCCGTGAAAGAGTTGCTGAATTACAATAAATGACAATTAGAAGCAGAAACTGACTTCAAACCTTAGCCCTTTCCGCTATCCTATTACCTGTTCTGCCCAGCATGTTTAGCAAGCGTTTCAATGGCGTTGAAATAAGAAAGGCAGTTTGACAAAGAAGAGGAGAAACTCCTATATGCGGTAATAGTAACAACGACATGTAATGAACACTTACTTTTTCGCTTCTTCAGCGATGGAGAGGCAAATGAGAATTTCAGCTGCTGTTCATTCTTCATAGTGCTTTTCCTTACGAAGACAAACTGTATCTGAGACTGGTGGGCTACAGCATTTGCTTTTATTCTCTACATCACGACTGCATAAGCAGAAACAAAACAGTCAATTAAATTATTGACTTTAGTAGTGTTTCTGGTTCGATTGCAAGTTAGGCATTTGCTTTCGAAGCATTTCTCGTATGCACCTGTAACCAGAAGTGGAATGCTCTGGGGTTTTCCAAGTAAACACTTCTTTGCTTGCTGTTTGGTCCAGCCATGAATGACAGAGCATGTGGGCCCAGCAGTGGCACATGACAAGAAGTGGCCACTTCAGATAGAGAGAGTAAGCGTCTCAACAGGAATTTCACAGGTACTATTACACAACCGGCTCTGTGTACATGGTAATACGTGTGCCAGGTGACGGGATGGCAGCTGACAGAGGTCTTGTGACCGAGTGCGTGTAGTTAGGCCTCTCTCCCAACCTGCAGGCGTGGGAACACAGGATGAGGCCGGCACTTCTGTTCTGTGGTCGGTGCGAAGATGAGTTGAGAGAATTTTAAAAGTGTAATTAGGTGTGGTAAGTTATGATGACGTCGATTTCGTGACAGTATTCCTTATGCACTCGGAAAAAAGCGATCCGTTTCATTACTTATTTTTGATGTATTTTACAAGACCTGCATCTTCCGAAACAGCAGATAATTTTTAGCTGCTCCTGTCAAATAAAAGAGAGATCCAAGCCCTGCGAATTGAATTTTATAAATAAACGGTGTATGATTTGCTGCGTAATTGACATTTATTTGAATTTCCTATTGTGAGATCCTTCTCCTCTAACACAGCTTGAATCCATTTCCCATCAGTTTCCAGCTGAAGGAGGAGAGTGTGAGGGCTGGGGTATTTGCCAGGGGTGGACGGCTTAATTATTTAATCGATTTAATTAATTAATGAATCAAATTGATAGGGTGGGAGGAGCTATTCGAATAACTCAGACTTGAAAGTGTGCTTTTATCGGGGAGGGAAAACGGGTAGGTTTGGAGGTTTCCAGAGGGGTGAGTGGGCGGAAGGTGGAGGGGGAGAGGTGGACAGGTTCCTCAGAAGGACAGATTATCCCCAGGGGGTCGTAAATCAACCATCAGTGGCATAAACCACTTAGCAGAACAAGATTTTGAGGTAATAAATGAACCAGATGTCACTTTATAATCTATTTGCATATAAAATGGATATCAAAAGTGGGGTAGAACTGCTGTTGCCCTACTTCTGTTGTATCACAATCATTTTGTCTAAATATGGACTGCACCTACTATTTCTATAAACGAGCAGTCGTAAGTTTTTTCGATATCACTCATAGCTGTGTGTACACAACCATCCTAGGCTTGCATTATCATTTGATGTTAATATCACAATGCATTCCACTATAAGGTTCAGCACTGACGTTTTTGACAGAAACACACACTGTTGGCCAAAGAGTTAGAGAGAAGGGATACAGGGGCAGTTCCGATGTTGCTTACACAGGTTGTACCTAATCTATTCATCCAAATTAATACAGTAGGCAGAGAACATAAAAACAACAAATATATTTCGATAAGGAAGATACGGTCTCTGAGGTCAACTTGTAATGTTAGGTAACATTTTGGTAACAGTGATGATGTAAGGTGTTGTGTCGGTGTCAATGAGTGAGAATAGGTGCTGACGTTCAAAACTCCTTTGCGTACAGATGCTTGACTCTCAGGTCTGCTTGGATACACACCGATTAATTCGCGAGCAACACAACCTTCTGTTAGCAACGGTGACTTCCTCGTTAACCCACAGGTTCAGTAGCAATCATAACTGCTTGAACATGGAGTGGCTTATGTTGTGGTTGGTAGGACAGCCAACACCGTGTTACTAGAGGAAGCCGAAAGGCACGCGTTTTAGCTCACGCAGGCTGGCGTGAGGTCTGGAACAGCACTAGGAAATTAGAATTTAGAAAAAAACGGACGTAGCTGGTGGAATACTTAACTTTAATCCATTAATGGTGAACGTCGCTCTTGACGGTACATGATTCAGTATCAATATTAACTGGTAATGGCGCCTATCTAGGTTGTAGCAAATGACGTAGCTGAAGGCTATGCTAACTATGGTCTCGCCAAATGAGAGCGTATTTTGTCGGTGAACCATTGCTAGCAAAGTCGGTTGTACAACTTGGGCGAGTGCTAGGAAGTCTCTCTAGACCTGCCGTGTGGCGACGCTCGGTCTGCAATCACTGGTAGTGGCGACACGCGGGTCCGACGTATGCTAACGGACCGCGGCCGATTTAAAGGCTACCACCTAGCAAGTGTGGTGTCTGGCGGTGACACCACAGCTTACGTATGCCGAAATGACTGACAAGTATCTCCTATTCCGGTTTGTGAATTGAAATGCGTGAAGTGTAGTGAGAGAGTATTGACAGCACTTCTCCAACCGACAGGCTTGACAGCATCAGATATTCAGACATCTGCATCAACTGCTACGTGAAGCAGGCTCTTCCCGTGCACATACACATGAGACAGGTTTGAATCGAACAGTGCGTACTCTCAAAACGGAGAAATAGATTTTGCCACATTCCCAGACTTTGTTTATTCGTGAAGTCTGTTTTAACGTCCACAATTCGTATCTTTGGGCTCATGTGACTGCACGAGGTTCTCGACCTCCTGCTCATCAACAGGGATTCCGTGTTAATCTATGGGCCGTCATTTGCTGATGGGTTGATTTACCCTTAGGATCTTGTATTCCGCATCAACAGACGGACAACCTGTGCTGACAGATGTACTTCCAGCAGATTCTCGGGCAGGTCATAGATTTTCTCTGATCGGGGCTGTTTGTTGTGATGCCCTTACATTCGTATCATCATAATTGACATTGCTCCTGGGATTGCTGAATTGACACGACCAGAAAGATAATATATAGAAATAAAGTACATCCGGTATGAGGGGGTCTGGGCTCATTTCTGTACTGCTATGAAGAATCTTCTATGAGCCACCATAGGGAATTAATGGATGATCCGAAGTGACTCTGTGGTCTGGCCACCCAGGCAACCTGACATCACCTATTAGGATGTGTTCCCTGGGGGCATATGAAGCAGCTGATGTATGAATCCATTGTTCCATTGTGGAACCAGAAGAAGACGTCGTAGCTAGAGCGGCCGTCGTTGCTGGAAGCACTGCGGATGTGCCAGGAATCTTCGAACGAAAACGACAGGAGATGGTCTGACAATGTAGAACATCATGCAGGTATCTGGTCACGCACTTGATTTGTATCGGAACACCCTGTAAATTGCCTCCGTTCCGACAGCAGGTGACCGTGAAACAACGATCGCTTCTAGAACGCCAGTGCCCTTGCTTCTGTCCTCAAAAAGCACCAGTTCTGTGTACTGAATTATTAATAAATTCTCCAATTTGAATCAGTTTGCTTCTATAACCTCCCTGTTACGTATATATACAATAGCGTAGGTAGATGTATACCACCGTCAGAGATATCAGAACGATTTTTGCATACATCTTTCAGCTCGGTCGTTTCTGGGCCACATCCCCTTACCTCAGATTGATACATTTACTTCTGCCCATGATCTCTGAAAGTTTTTAACAGCATCACGGAAACATCGTCAATATCGAGCTCTCATTAATGTTGTAAGACTCATGCAAGAAATCAAGCGAGCGTGAAACTAATCATCTAGGATGTAAAGCGATCACGTTATAAAGATAAGGAAAGTTATTTTTCTGCGGCTAGTTATCGATTGCTACCAATTGCGAGATAACATTCCATAGATGTTCGGGCTCACATGCGGTTCCTATTTGTCGAAATGTTTTGGCTCAAACTCGCCTGGGGGCTGAACCGCACGTGTCGCATTACACGCCCTAAATTAGAATCTTCTGACCTTCTGGATAAATTATCTGGCTTATGGCAACTTTGCGAAATACAAAGTTTACGTAACATATAGTAACAGTAATAATAATTTCGGGAACTGAATTAACGACTCATAAATAATGTAGGCCACACAGTTGCGATTTGGTTAGAATAATGTTTATTCAGAGAGCAAACTAATAGCGGAAGTGGTGGTATTCGGAGTTACCGTTACACTCGAGCTCATATTAATTAGAAATAGTTCGAACATTTACAATCTAATCGCGAAATACAAGTTATCTACACGAAAAGTTCACCCCAGGCGCGGTGCTGCTCACCGCTCAGAGAGCAAGTCCCGCGATACCACAAAACGTGAAATTTTTAATGTCGTTTTACCTCCTAGCTGCCTAAAGACTGACCGTAGGCTTACGCGTCTGCAACCGAACTGTATCCTTTGGGTTCGCAGGTTAGAATCCTGCCTCGGGCATGGATGTGTGTGATGTCCTTAGGTTAGTTATATCTAAGTAACTCTAAGTTCTAGGGGACTGATGACCTCAGATGTTATGTCCCATAGTGCTCAGAGCCATTTGGTAGTCTTTATTTTGCAGTCTGATTGCGCAGTCGGGTGTTTGGGGCAATTCGGAGTAGTTAGGGTAGTTTGGCTGGGTACACGTGGAGCTCACTTTCCGTACAAGTTTTTTATTCATTCACAAAGATTTATGATTCATAGGTTATTATTTTTTTATCGTTCATATTCCTAAATTTAAAGTAGAAACTTCACTGAATGTTTCATGATTTTGGAGCATGTCTTCCTTATAGAGGTAGGGTGTTCATGCCTTTGTGAAGAACATAGGTTTCTATGCGTGGTGCAGTACTTGCTTGCTGTGAATTCATCCGAATGGTAAAACATTTAAATTCGTCACAATCCCAACAAACTAGCTTAATTCCATCTTTTTCGCTAATTATAGATTTTTCCTTGTCTCATTTTCTCACACGTTGAAAAATTGTGTACCATGTGTTTCTGAGTTGCTGTGCTACTGTGGCTTAACTACTTAGTGGTGATGTACATGTAGCTTTTGCATTCAGATAGTTGGCAAAACAATTAATTGCTTTGTCACCACTCTGTTACTCAGACGAGCTTACACCATTTTGGTCTTCGCATTTATTCCAAAATTTCTAAATGTGGTCTCAACTACTAACCGTCAGCAGTGAGTATAATATTGTAGGAGTTTTACTAGAATCAGATAATGTGGCATTTTTTTTATTTACTCGTGTCCAGAACATAACATACATATATAGTCGATAGACAGTAATTTACACACAATATAAGTACATCACTAAATTCCATATGTTATCAATTTACTAACAATGTAAGTACATGATTAAATTACATATGACATCCAAAATTCCGTTTTTGAACTGCTGTACCATTGGCGATAACCAGATCGTGCATCAGGCATGGGTGTGGGAGGTTTCCACAGTTGTGCAGTCTGTTGAGGGCCTTCCATGTTTTATATGGGAGGTGACGTCCAATAGCAAGCTCTTCTTTAGGTCTGTTCCAGTACCTCTCTGATGGTGAGTTACGCCAAAACTGTATTTGACGATTTGCAGGCGACGTTAAATGTGGTTCTGTAGTACGGAGGAAACTCTTTTTTGATCTTAATCTTGGATGTACGTATTCACATCCGAACAAGGGGTTAATTCAATCAGTCTCCTGTTTCCACTTCTCTTTTACCGCTGTTGTTCTTCTTCCGATATGTGGAGGTGCTATGCACATGAGATATTTTATTAATAGGAGTTTCCCACAAGCAGGCAGTGACAATGCGTCCCTTTTTCATTAAGGGCATTGCCCACTTCTTTGACATGGCTGGAGATCTGCCACACTTGTGCTGCATATTCAGCAGCGGAGAAGCATTTGGACAATGCAGATGTCCTAAGAACATGTGGTTGTGAGCCCCAGTTGTTATCTGTCAGTTTCCGAATGATGTTCCCAGAAGATACTTTCATTTCTGTGTCCTTGCAGCGGACTTTGAAGGTGAGGGAACGGTCTAGCTTTTCTCTCAGGCATTTTGGGGTATCGCAGTTGGTCGGTTTTTGTCCTCTCCAGGTTATGTTTAGGTTTCTTCTAGGCTCTCTGATACGTAAATGGAAAGCACACACTTGTGTTTTAGAGGGATTTGGTCTCAGGTTATTGTGATCTTAATAGGCAGACAGTGTTTGAAGACCTGTAGTTAGTTTTTCTTCCACCTCCTCAAAGGTTCTTCCTTGGGCAGCAACTGCTGTATCATCTGCATAGATAAAAGATATTCTGACAGGTCCATTTGGTTGTTCATTGTTATAGATATTATAGAACAATGGGGCTAACACATTGGTGAATGCCATTATTCTGTATCCTCGATCGACTTCTTTTGATTTGTAGAGTAACAAAGAAGCGTCTATTTTGTAATAGACATCCCATAAATCGCGTCACATGATAGTGTTTCGTAACAGCATAGGTCTTTTCTAATAATTTCTTATGGTTAATGGTGTAAGAGGCGGCATTGAGATCGACGAATGCGACAGCAGTTATCTGTTTGCATTCGCATCCATCTTCTATATATTGTGTCAAATTCAAGATCTGTCCACAACAAGACTTCCTTGGACGAAAGCCTGCCTGTTCTCTTATCAGTGTTTGGCCAATATGTACTGAGATGCGATTAAGTATCATTTTTTCTAGGACTTTATAAAGATGACACAGAAGTGACACAGAAGTCGGAAGTTTTTAGCTTCTGTGGGCTGTTTTCCAGGTTTCAACAGAGCGACCATTTTGGTTTTGCTCCAAATCTTTGGTATTTGCAGTCTTGAGACACATATGTTCATCATGTCTAGAATCAGCTTCTTAGTCGTTGGTCCAAACAGTTTTACTTGTTCCGTTCTTAGGTCAGCTAAGCCAACAGATTTGTTATGCTTCATTGCGTGTATTGCGGTTTCTAATTCTCCCAGAATGAAAGTTGTGCCAATATAGTCGTTCTCTTCAGGAAATCCTTTATGTCTTTGGCTTACATATCTTTTCTTTATTTTTCCATTCAACAATAACTGGTGAGCTGTCTGAATAATCGTTACCTAAGAAATAACTGTGTGAGCGGTCAATGGGTCATTGTTAAGGTTCTTCAGCTGTTGCCATGCCTTTCTGTTATTTTGTTTCATATCAAGTTCTGTCATAAGATTGCACCATTTTCCTTTTCTTGTAGCTGATACGGCTGACATAATATCTTATCCTGTTTATTTCATAGGAAAAATGATCTTCTCCGAAAAGGCGTTCATATTTGTCCAAAATGATATTTGTACCTTTATTCAGTCGTAGTATTTAAGCTGTTCTACATCCCCGAGGAATTTGCCTACAGGAGATAGTTTTAACTAAATTTATAAATGATTCATAATATCCTGGGGAAGGGTCAAGTGCGAGAGTTTTGGAGGCAAGTTCCTCAGCAAATTTATCGCATTGTGCTTGTCTAAAATTAAAACGTCTTTTGAAAGGTACATATTTAGGTTCAATGGCTGCTGCTACTCTACAGATAATTGCTCGATGTTGTGTTTTAGGGATTGGATCTCCCAACTCTTTCTTCACTTCATGGGCAATATTTCCACTGACAAAGATATTATTAGGGTTATATCCACGCTTCCAACTTCCACTGCTGAAAGAGTATGGTAATTTTGGATCATGTATGAGCTGTAGACCCATGCATTGTACCCAGTTTTCAAGGTTTTCTCCACAATGATCTGTTTCTCTGCAGCCTGATGATACAGTATCGCACTTAAAATCTCCCATCACTATCCTTATTGCGTGTAAGTGAAAAGTATCTGGTTCTCTGAAGCTAAATTCATTATTTGGGGGTTTGTACGTGTATGTTATTGTGCAATAGTTCGTTGTTACAATCAGAGTTTCTGTATCTATCCGTCGCTACGTCGGCAGACGTGATGTTCAAATATTTTAGCAAATATTGCCTGCCATATTGTGTGCTGCGTCTCGCAAAGTTTAATGTCATTTGGATCTCTATGAGTTTCCTGTATGAGGACGAGGTCACAGTCATTTGTTTTAAACATAGTAGCTAACAATATTTGTTTGTCTATTGATATTCCATCTATATTGATGGAAATTACTGTAAGGTCCAGTTTTGAAGAAAACCTATTAGATGTAGTGTTTTGGTGATGGAAAGATTTACCACTGAAATGTATTCCAACGTTGCCCAGGGTACGCCTAATCGTTTGGTTTTTCTTGACATTAAAAGAACGACCGGCGGGGAGGCTCTTTCCGTGTACCCCAATGTGCCATCCATTTATGGCCAGTGGGGAACGTTAGTCACACGTGGAACAATTAACAAGCTTGGTGTGCTATTCTGGAGGTGTTGACTATGTTACTATTCTTGATGCTGAAGTTATCTTACGTTAGAAGTTTTAAACTAGTTAATTTACTTTAAGAACACACCTCGGTGAACAGCGATCACGATTATGCTCATTAATTCTGTGTACTTACAATTCTTGAGACTAAAATTTCCTTCTTGTGCTGCATTATCCACTCATTCCACAAAATATTACTTGATACATATACAGTTTCTTGCCGTAGTTCTTGTATTTTTATGTCAATACGTGGAAATGTGTCATGAAGTCAAGCCTGTGGTTAGACTTGTTGCAGTCATAAGAGTGTACTAACACATTTATTTCCTTTCTTCTTGTGCTTAAATTAGAGTTAGACTTTATCCTATGTCATACTGTAACGGGAATTTACATTTGCTTGATTTGTTTAGTGTATTACAGGATATGTAGCCTCTATTGAGATTTATCCTTGCTTGACGAGCAGTCTTTATGAATGATTAGTAACATAGCAACTTTTTGGAATAGAAATGCACTTGGGAATCTTCTTAGATTTATTTCATAAAAGGTATGTGGAACACTGACTTTTTTTTTTTTTTTTTTTTTTTTAGGGAACCTTCACTCTGTTAGACAGTGCATATGTCTGAGTCATGTTTTCTAAACATATGATATTAATGACACCTCATTGTTCAATTTGCGTCCTTTTTATCATATGTGTCAATGAGTAGCTAATTTTCTGTTGGAAAGTTTACTGCTGTTTTCTTTGTTGGTACCTAAGTGCGAGTTTTCTTCACAATTCCTGAGATGTGCAATATTTCTGTGAAATACATGTATCTGATTGTCTGGGCTGTATGGTTTAGTGTTTTAATATTGGTCTGTTAGAATTATGTTTGTGCAATGGATTATTCTTGCGGATTTGCTATTTATACTTTTCCATTTAATGACCATAGGATTTTTAATGGGATTTATAACTGAGGATCACTTGGCCTAACGCAACAAATAATTTAATTACATTAAAAATTTAAAACGTATTTGCTTTACAATTCGATGATCATGCACTGTTGTAGAGCGATATGGTACCAGAGAGTGAGAATTTAAAATGTCTTCCACCTCCCCCCCCCCCCCCCATATGGTGAATTTGAGTACTATGTTGAATTTGAGTATGATGATCTATATCGTTGAGGGTAGAATCATTTTTATATGGCTTAAGGGTAATAAATACATTGAAACACACAGATCTCATGTTTTTATTAAATTTATTTATTCATGAATAATGTATCTCAGGCACTGCAATAAATATTCGTGTCATGTAGAGATATGAGGTACTGTTGACCATTTACTAATGAGAATTGAGATATTCTGGAGTCTGATAATGTTTCTATGTTGATTGTGATCAATATTGAGCCTGTCTTGATTGATTACACCGGTCCACAAATTCATCACACTTTATATTAACATAAACGAAAGTAGCTGTGGTTTATAGGTTTCGATGCTCTGAACACGAATTTCAAGCTAAAAGTTGTCTCCTAGCTCAGCTTCCTACATGCAGAGGACTTGGGGCAAGGCTCCCTCTAGCATATGTAAGTTAGTTGGCCTCTTCCAATACAATTTTGCAGCACTCCTTTACATCATGACACCAGTCACGTTAGTTTGGTTGTATGTAAAAACCAGACGCGATTTTAACTGTTCTTTGTCACCGCTGCATCCTCTTGTGCTCCGTTAGTTCACTTGTTACCAGATCAAGCATAGTGGCGGTTTTCTAAGAATATATGTGAACTGAGGTGCTGAAATTAATGGACTTGCTGTACGCTTTCACAAAATTGTCCTGTAGCTACAGTAACAAAGCTGGTAACTTTTGTTACATCTGTACAAACTTTCTTTGTAGTTAAGCAAACCGAGCATTGACAAAAGCAGTGAAATAAGCATCGCCTTCTATTTCGGGTATGAGTTGGAGACCAAGATAAATCGTGGTCTCCACATGTGTGGCACATTTTATATTAATCTACACTGAGTGTTTGGATGCATGGTAACAACGCTTCCATTAAGTTTGGCGTGTCGGGTATTTGGCGTAAACTCTCTGATCGTGAATCGTATTGCTACTTTTGGGTGGTACCTGTCTTGAGGAATAGAGTCAGTACCAAGAGGAAGAGGATTTTCTGTTCCATGACATCCCATGTGTCATTTGACTCTTGGCCCACAAATACCACCACCAAGCGTGGACACACAAAGCCGAAAAAATGCAATCATCATCCAGTGACACTGACCCTACGTTTACACTAACATCGTCATGTGGAGAACCACACAAAATCATATTGTGCGAACTCAGTGATCTGATTAGGGATTTAGAACTTCCACTGTGTAAAGCCGCATTCTTGGCCTCATGACTGCAATAATGGAATTTCCTTGCTGACACTGTACATGCGTCTGTGTTTTGGGAGAGACAGAATAAATCTGAGTATCATTTTAGTACTTAGGGCGACATTACACGGTGCAGCGACACTGGTGGTTTGTCTTAAGACCTCAGCATTACATACAAACCAGACGAGTGGAGACTCTTTATCGATGGCTCAATAACAATCCTGAAGGCATTAACGTATCACAAGAGTAATGAAAGGCCATCCATCCCTGTCACATATACTGTCGTAGATAAACAAAGGTGTACCGTACTGAAATCCGCAATAAAGTGTCTTAATTACTGGCTGTAAACTGTCTTAATGGCTGGTTTGTAAAGATTTCAAATTTAATGCGTTATTGGTTTTTGCAAGGAGATTACAATTATTACGGCTGCTACCTGAGCGAGTGGGATAGCCGGGAAACAGAAATAACCGCGCACAAAGAGAATAGCCTCAACGAACAGCTCTGGTGCCTGAATAAAAGGTATTGTCAAGAATTAATCACAACATAATTATTCTCCTACTATTGCACACTAAGCGGGAGTCATGGCAGCATTTGTAAGGTCTGTGTAAGAATTTCAGTATTTGTATGAGAAGTTCCCAGGACTCAGGTGGGAGAAGATCACAAACTGCATATTCAATGGTCCAAACATACTCCAGCTGAGTGGAGACACTCTTTTCTGTGTCCACTCTAACTCCTGATTAGCGGCATGTGTGGCACTGTTTTCGTGACAAGATAGCATTGTTGTCGGGAAACAGGAGAGCCGAAAATTACAGGGACCTTATGGATGAATTCATTCGTGCTTATAAGGTCACTGCCTGCAACATGACCCTGAAGATGAAATTTCTTTACTCCCATATACATGTGTTCCCAGGAAACTCTGTTGAATTGGGTGATGTGGACGGTGAGCAATCCCTCCAGTAAATCTCACTCAAGTAGCAGCGGCACACAGGTGGGATGCTACAGAGATAGGCTTTACACACACACGAAGAAGGCAAAAAAAGAAAAACAAAAAAAAACCTTAATACTGCGATGGATCCCAACCACTCTTGCAACGGTACACAGGCTCACCACGTATCTTCTCAGTCCACAACTATAAAATTTTTATAGGCACAGGCTCATCACCTGTAATAAATAAACACACATATGTTGCAATTTAGATGCACTCCTCAGCACATGTGGCTCACTGCACGCAGACAACACAAAATGTTGACAACTTCTGTATCTATAAGTAGCAACACCAAAACAAGACAAAAATTTTCATCACCTCATAAGCACCATTTAATACACATACGACAAATGGGTTCATAAACAGAAGTTACAATTAACGTGCCACAAACAAGAGAAGATGTTCCAGAAAAATGTGAAGAAAATGTGAAAGCATAGAAAAATGGCCATGGAAAGGACATGAAAATAACATCTCACTGATATAAGGCAGTTCCATTAACATAACAATCTATTCATATACATAAAAATGTACAAAAAATTACAAGGTACTAGGCAGCTCAACTGGAAGGAACGATCATTATCAAATCATCATTAACAATAATAACATATGGAAACATTACTTCTACCACTATAAAACATAAAATTTTGTGAACAGACTAACATTTGGATTCACCAAACCACATTTGCACCTCAGTACGAAGGAAGCAAAACCTCCAAATTTACAGGATTTCAGTCATAGCTTGGTTGGTTACATACATCGATTATACCACTGGATAATATTTAAAGAATACAGTTTATAAAAGGCAACTTAAAGGATTTCACTTACTGTTTCATCAGTCAATGCCTCATTTTCAGAAGTTACCTATACCTCACCAAAACTAAGGAAGGAGGGAAATGTTTTCGTATTTATTTTCCATATTCCATCTCTTTAATCAACGTTTTACTTCCAATAAGTTCCGATATAAGTGGCTCTATCGCGACTGCTCTTCAATCGTCATCAGAACTCTTTGTGTATCTACACATTACAAAATATACTAAAACATCTCATATTCTGTAAAATATATTAACATTAGTATTATTTCAGATTTATCATGATAGAATCCTAATGTGTGCTACATTACAAAGAAGGATGCTGTGTCCAATCAAGCAACCGTAGTCGTCTTACATTCTTTTAAATAACAAATGGCTTCATTGCCTTTGATACCGGGAAAATACCTTAAAAAAACCACAAAATTGGATTTGGTTCTATTCCTTTAAGCACCAGACAGCGATTTGCATCTCTAATCATCAATATTGTAATAGGATGACCAGAGCGGGTGATGTGGTTGGGGTTGTAGGGCGTGGCTGGGTAGAAGAAGGTGGCTGTTTTTAGCGATCTTCCTCTTTACTGTTGGTTCTTTCAATACATTTTCCGGTAGCTCAGCCCCACCGCTCGTGTTGTGCTGGAGACATGCTGATGTGCGCAGCATGGGGAACCCGACGCCGTGCTCGGTCAGCGGCTGCGCAGGCAGTAGGAGGTTAGCAGCATGATGCCCGGCCTAGAGCGCCTCCTGCAGTTGCTGTGGCTCTTGACGATGCCAGGAGTCGCCGGTGCAGCAGCGGGCAACACCCTCCTCTGGCTGGTCCTCGGGGACAGAGTCACTGATGATGACGACGTAATAGCGACCGAACGCCCAATCCATCCAACCGAATGCCGACTCCCACCTCTTATGCCCTTAAGTAGTGCAGACCGCTGCTGAATCCGCCGGTTACGCAGCGCCGTCTTTATTAGAACGTTCTTGATATGTTGCCTAGAGCAACCGCGCCACACGCGGCCAGCGTCTGTGCACTTTTGCTAATGCTGCTTTCTGGCTGTTGATGGCTGCGGCGCACGTACACACATACCGACGCTTGTTGCAAAACTGTGTCACCTGCATAACGCTCCGGCGAGCCTTTGTCCGCCGTCTGCCATGAGGCTGGCGAATCGCGCACTGAAACACACTACATCACAATTTCGCCCATATTTCCTAAAAATATCCCCTTGTTTTCTACAATTCCCCCCTCGTACGAAAAGAATTCGTCCCTGAATTCAACCAAAACGTTAAAACAACTACAGTTCACTTCAGAAACACCATAAAAGGCGATTGATTCACTATTTACACTGTGTTCTTTCACTTCTATCCTCAGTCCATTGTGCATAAAAACTACTCAGCGTTCTGCTGCAGTGCCTCACAACTGTTCAGTGATTCTGTTTGGACCCTTAGGTTAAAGGCTGGAAGGGGCAGGATTTGGGCTACCTTCCTCTTGAGCCGATAGTACACTAATCCTACGACAAAGATAAAAGTACAGGTGGCGGTGGTTGATGATCCAATACCTAGTAAGTGTTGCTTATGCTTTTTACGGTACTCATGCACTCATTGAAAAAGGATGTTCCCTAGTCATACGTCCATCCTGAGCTGCTAGCATCCGGTCCAAAGAGGCGAGCGAAGTCGGATCTAATATGCTATTCAAAAGAGTAAGATTTCCTTTCGTGTCGAATTGCTCTGGTTGGTCGGGTACATAGATCAATGTGTGTGTCATGTTCATGATTGTAGGTCCAGTAATAATTGCTGGTAAACGGAATAGAACCTGTAATGTCGTCAGTAGCTCCAGGGATGCAGGCAATTACGATTAAACTTTCCATAATCCTTCCTGAAGTTGTTCCGAAGGTAACAGTACCGGGGTTAGGTGCCTGTGCATTGCGTGCAACAGAGCCTCCTGTAGTTCCGTGGCTTCTATTTGTGCTTCTGTAATACTATCAGCAAGAAAACGGAGCAGGTTAGTGATTATCAGCTGTAAATCGATGTTATCCAACCGGTACTTGATTATACCCAGGTCGTGATTCGTTGTGTCGGCTGTGGCCTTAGTGTGGAACATCAAGGTCGCGGCCAAAGCTCGCAATTGGTGCGTATTATTAACTACATCTTTCTCCAAAATCTTTAGTTCGGTTGTGTGAAGATCGAGCATTCCCTGGTTGCTGTTCACGTTATCTTGTACCTGCTGTAGCGTTTCATTAATACTTTTAATATCTTACGCATCAGCGGTCTAAAAACAGTTTTTAGAATACGGCCACTTGCATCTAACCATCCTCTTTTCCTACGGACGTGCGGGATTAGTCCTGCAGTTCACCGCAACTGAGCTTGTAAGCGTGCATAAGCTGATCGTAGTTGCTGATATTCCCCCTGTGTGTCATTAAACCTCGACTGATTAGCCACCATAGAATGAAGTTCATTAAATGTATCCTCTAATTTACAGGTTTCGTCTTCAACCACCCAAATATTACATTCCACCCTTAAGGTCCATTTCGTCCGCTTGTCGAGAGAACAAAACACCACTTCATATAGGACATACCTTCAAGGCTTCAGCTAAGTTGCAACAGCAAAACAGAATAACTATGCTGAGAGACAGTTCACATCTTCCCTCTTCCCTCTTCAGCGCAACCCATGATGCTGGAACTGCTGGTCTTACCAGAACGTCACGTCTCCCGAGAAACAAAAGAAAAACAACTCACATTAGCTAAGAGCATAATAGCATGTCTGATCGCTTCCCCAATTAACTTGGTTCTCCTGTTTATCTACTTCTTTATTATTCTATCTCTCCACTAAAAGTTACTGCTGACAATAGTAGAATGAAGGAAGTTCCTCAAAGTTCCCTCTGAAAGGCCCAATTCGGCTCACATGCACAGTAGTAGGGCGAGTTGGAAGCTGTAATTTTACATTCACTGGCGATGTCATCTCCATCACCTGGAAAGGACCTTGATAACAGGACACTAATTTTTTCGTTTTGCCTTTTCGCACATATGGCTTAGTCATCATCACCCATCGTCCTACATGATATTTAGGTAAAGCAGCCTTTCTATTGTGAACTTTGTCTTGTCTCTCTAACGCTTTAGTGTTCATTTTCTTCACCGGCCGCCAGATTGTTTTCAACTTTGTGGATAAATCCTTAACAGCCGAAATATCGGTTCCAGGTGAGGTCTTGAGCAATTCAAACGGAGATTGCATCTTCCGACCAAACAATACTTCATACGAAGACAATCCTGTACTTTCATGCACTTTTGAGTTACACGCCGCGGTTACAAACGCCAACAGTGTACCCTAATTGTTGTGTAGCGAATTTACATAATAACTTAACATCTTAGCTACTGTATGATGAACTCTATCGGTTCGACCATTAGCCTGCAGGTGTAACGTGTTCGTTCTCAATTTCTTTATATGCAACAACTTGCATAACTGTTTCATCAAATCGGACATAAAGTTTGACCCTTGATCTGTAATTACAGTTTCAGGTGTTCCGAATTTCAATATACATTGATGTACCATGGCGTGAGCCACTGTTTCGGCTCTCTGGTCCAGAATAGCTGTCATAGACACATAGCGCGAAAAATCATCTATTATTGTTAAAACATAGCGATTACCCGCTAGTGTTTGCAAAAACGGTCCCAAGATGTCTACGCCAAGTAATTGGAGAGGTCTATCCGCTTCCGGTAGTCATTGCTACACAATTTTCTGATGACTCAATTAAGCCCGTTGAGCACATGGAATGCAATTCTTTACGTACTGATTAACATCTTGCCTATGCGTTGACCACGAATAACTCTGTGCTACCCTCCTTTCCGTTTCCCTTCTACCCGTATGAACAGAAAACATTGAATCATGTACTTGCCTTAAAATTTCGCTTCGCAATTTTTCTGGTACGACTAAGCGTCGACCATTCCTTGTTTTACAGTACAATATCCCGTCTTCCGCGACGAACTGTCGCTGCGAGGTAAATCGTTGACGATCTGTGTTGGCAGTTTGTGCCTCCACCCATTCGTTCTCATTTATTCCTGCGCATTCCATGGCACATACATTACGACTCAGACCATCCGCGTTTCCATGCGTTTTTCCCGGTCGATGAATCACTTCAAAATCGTACTCACTAATACACAAAGACCACTTAGTTAATCTACTCATTGGATCTTTAAGCCTAACAACCACTTAAGTGGTGCATGATCAGTAAGCATCTTGAAACAACGTCCATACAAATAACGCCAGAAATAGATTATCCCGAAAATTAATGCCAATAACTTCTTCTCGGTTGTTGAGTAATTTTTTTCTGCATTGTTTAGCTGTCTGGAAGCATATGCTATCGTGTGTTCCTGCCCACCTATTTCCTGAGATAATACAATACCCAAAGAAAAATTGCTAGAGTCATTAGATAATATAAAGTGTTTACTGCCTGAGCATTTTTGAGTCCGAAAGGCATTCGCTGATACTGAAAATGACCTGTAGGTGTTGAAAAAGCTGTCTTTGGTTGGTCATGTGGGGCGACCTCCAACTGATGGTACCCGTTTCGAACATCCAAGGTCGTGAATGACCGACACTGACCCAAATTATCCAGAGTTTCAGTAATATTAGGCATTGGGTATGCATCCGATACAGTTTTTGATTCAGGAAACGATAATCACAACAAAAACAATATGTCTTGCCCCCATCAGGTGATTTTTTACCCACTATTACGACAGGAGCGGTCCAGGGACTACTACTGGTTTCTATTATCCCATTCCTAAGCTGTTGATTAATAAATTCTTCTATGACAGGCTGTTAACTTTTTGGAACACGATATGGACGTTTATACACCGGTGCTTCATTCCCAGTGGGGATGTAATGCTGAACTAACGGTGTGGCGGGCAGAATTAAATAACTCTTAATATTCTGTCACAAGGTTCTCCATGACTTCTCTGTCTTGCTCTTCTAAATGTGCGACTTTACCTCTCAGTGCGGACCAGGTGACAGAATCTCCCGGCATTGTGTAATCTGCTGTGAAATCCTTATCCACTTCATCTTCCCCTATTATCTACAGATTCGCTATTACAGTACCTCATGCTAACTGCACCTCTTCAAGGCCAAAGTTATCAATACCGACAGGCACAAACTTTTTTCCTTCTATCTCTCGCACATAGGACACGCTATGGGGCGTAAAACACTTCATTTTATCCAGCAGCTCATTCTCAGACAAAGGTTCAACGACACACAACGAATTTACCAGCACACTAGCTCCAACATCTGCCCAGATTATTTTCCCTTTACCGTTCGGTATAGTATCCGGCGAGTTAACCCTAAGGGACTTTGTACGCTGTTTTAGTGTCCCACCCGACGTCTGGGCGGTTGCTTGCGACAGTAATGGTTTTCCGCCGCAGAACATAAGCGAAATTGTATTCCGTCCAGTTCTACTACATGCCGTTCCAGGTTAACTTTTGCGTGATGAGCAACCAGGAAATCAAATCCGAGTATGACATCATAGCTGCTGCCAACAACTGGACCTGGAAGTTCCTCATTTCCACTCGGAAGTTTAACACCGCTGATCAGAGTGACTTTACCTGTCACCAACCCACGCCACTTAACGCCCAGTGTGGTGGTTTTAATCCTTCTTTAGCGAGTACGTTTCTGCTCGCCACGTATACCTGAGACCAGGTATCCAATAAAAATTTGCACGTTCTGCCCCTCACCAAGCCCGTCAGAAAAAAGTCTGCCACTGACTCTATACTAGCATTAATCCTTACTAGGGGTGTTGCAGAGTGGACACACCACCCCTGCCCTGCCCTGTTTAACTGAGGGGGGTGAAGCCCACCTTGGGGTTTCCTATCATGTTTCTGCCAGGACCCACTGCAACTACGATCCCGATGACCCCCAACATCTGCATTTCCTGCACTGCACTTCCTTGCAATCGCGTCTTATGTGTCCCATCGGACCACATCTGAAACACTTTATTTCTACATTAAACACTGCTTTAACCGTGTGGGATTAGACGAGCAGTCTAAGGCGCTGCCGTCATGGACTGTGTGGCTGGTCCCGGCAGAGGTTCGAGTCCTCCCTCGTGCATGGGTGTGTGTGTTTGTCCTTAGGATAATTTGGGTTAAGTAGTGTGTAAGCTTAGGGACTGATGTCCTTAACAGTTAAGTCCCACAAGACTTCACACACATTCCATTCCAAAACACTGCTTTCCTGTCCCACGTCTTTGTTACTGCTTCAACTTCCTCTAACGCCACAGCAGTTCTGACTGACTCATTGAGAGTCTTAGGGAATTCCACCCAAGTCTTGCGGTAGGTTTCGGGTTGCATTCCTCACAAAAATGCGTCTTGTGCCCTATGCTCAGCTTCCCGCAGAATGGCTTCATTAACCCAATCAGAATCCGTTAGCTCATAGGTATTAACATTAATTTTTCGAATTCAATCTACAAAAGCTTCTATTGACTCCCCATTCCTTTGATACATTCTATTCAATTGTTCCCGATAGTATCTAGATGCATGTCTCCTCCGATACCTTTCCAGCAACCCGTTTTTGAGTACTTCAAATGTCCAAGCATCCCTTAATTCTTCATGGAATGTAACGTATGCCCTGGTATTCCCAGTTATTTTCAACTTATCCACATCCAAAAGTGTTTCTGCACCCCAATTTCCCAATTTAGCGGCCGAGCTGAGGTTCTCAAAAAAAAAAAAAAAAAAAAAAAAAAAACATAACATCCTCCCCAGCTTTTCCCGAGAAAGGGGTGACCTAAGACACAGCATTAGTGTCCAGAATTACAGCATTAACAGGAAACCATTCCTTGCTCGCTTCTTTAGACCGAGCAAGCTCTATCTCTAATTCTGACACTCGCTTAAGCAGCTGCTGAATAACCACCTCGGCTGACACAGATTGCTCCATCACTACCAACAATCGAATCAAGACTACAGTAAGCCCAGAAAGAAGAACAGGAACGGAAGACAGACTATGCTTCAGGTTCAGGAAAACCCACAAAACGAAAAATTGGTGCTTATTTTTCATGTTGCAGGAGTTGCTGATCCATTATTGCCTATCTGAGATGCCACATATCCTCGTCGATTACCAGCCACAATTTCCTCCAAATCCAGGGAGAAGACCAGTACTATCAGCAATTGTAACAGGAGTGAGTGATGTGCAGATTGACCGACTGACACCACTTGTAATATGATGACCTGAGCGGGTGACGTGGTCGGGGTTGTAGGGCGTGGCTGGGTGGAAGAAGGTGGCTGTGTTCAGCAATCTTCCTCTTTATTGTTGGTTCTTGCAATACATTTTCCGGTAGCTCAGCGCCACCGCTCGTGTCGTGGTGGAGACGTGTTGAAGTGTGCAGCCCGGGGAATACGACACCGTGCATGGTCAGTGGCTGCGCAGTGGTAGGTTAGCAGCACGAGGCCCTGCCTAGCGCGCCTCCTGCAAACGCTGCGGCTCGTGACGACGCCGGGAGTCACCGGTGCAGCAGCGGGCAACGCCCTCCGCTGGCCAGTCCTCGGGAACAGCGTCACTGATAATAACGACGTTACAGCAACCGAACGCCCAATTCGTCGAACCGAATGCCGACGCCCACCTCTCATGCCCTTAAATAGTGCAGACCGCTGCTGAATCCACCGGTTACGTGGCGCTGTGTTTATTAGAACGTTCTCGATGAGTTGGTTAACGCAACCGCACCACACGCGGCACCCAACTGTGTAATTCTGCTAATGCTGCGTTCTGCCTGTTGATGGCTGCGGCGCACGTACACACGTACCGACGCTCGTTATAAAACTGTGTCACCTGCATAACACGCTGGCCAGCCTTCGTCCGCCATCTGCCATGAGGCTGGCGCATCGCGCACTGAAACACACTAAATCACAATTTCGCACCATATTTCCTAAAAATTACCCCTTGTCCTCTACAATATCAATAGACATAGGCACATCGTATTTCCTTCAGTTAATGATAACCGAAAAATCTACATCTCCATAACAAATCTATGTACAGAATTATCTTTTAGACAGCTACTCAACTTAAATTGAGGACTACAGCAAGTGACATCGCCCAGCAAGGCTTCAATTTGAAGGGAACCAATGATCATCATTTCATCTCTCATTACTCTTTAAAACAAAATAAAACTCAGAAAATAAAACTGTTTCATCCTCAGTCCTTCAAGGGAATCCATAAATCCACAAAATCAATTCAAATAAACTCACAAGAATTTACTGACTTAGCCAGTAACGAAGTAATCACATCATTCTCTTCAAAACATCTTCGTTACGTTTCTACTCACGATATAGATCTGGAGAAACCATTATAAGACAATTAACATCTCTGGAACACATTCTGTTTCACATCTCACTCACAATCATTGATTTCCCTTGCTTTAATTTCAGATGAATATACACACTATCTAACAGATAATCAGACTCTTTGCACCACTCTGACACCAACAACACTGATAGTAAAATATCCATTCTCTCGTAGACAAACGACCAACTCATTAGTAAGAAAACAGCACTCAATATAAAGGATAAAATTATTCAATATATCAGATGAGGTAACCTTGTACTTGCTAGGCACATCATACACAGTCTTAGCGTATGTCTCTAACGTTTAAGATAGTAATCTCAGTTCATATTATTTTCGCATTCTTCCTCGCAGTTTACTCGCAATGATTCATTAATGGTGGAACAGAGAAACCATCCATCACATCGTATACTTGTGTCATACAAGAGACAACCAGTTGCAAAATCAAAATTCACCTTTCAACATACAAATACAGAAGAATGACTTCATCGAAACAAATGGATAATCATACACTGAAAATACAAAACTGAAAAAAAAATTCGAACATTCAACACATCAGATCCTGCCTGCACGCATGCTGCTTCATGTACTGAACTTCACTGCATAGAAACTATCCACTCATGATCACCTGTCATAGCTCAAGACTCACTATAAACAACATCAAAAGATCTTCATCCTGCATAAACTCACTATATCATACAAACTAGAAATTCATCCAATATTATTACATCAAAAATTCATCAAAAAGACATTAAAAAGGAACACAAAGATGGAACTGCCAAAGGCATATAGGTGTATTACTTGATCAACGAACAAAAATAAATGTAAGAAATTATACACATGTAACAATCACACTCCTAATAATCTGTCATGTGCAAGTTCACTCGACACCAGTTCATTACACCTCAAGATTCAGAAGTCACGACCCTAATCCTCAAGAATCGTAAATTAAGTAACACATATTGCCACTTATACGGAGGAAACTATCTCACATATTACTCTTGCTTTGTCAATAGAGAAAAATCTTATAACCTGATAGGTAAACTTAGAAAGACTATAGAAACTGCCTTCGACAAAGAATACAGATAAGATGCCTGTCTGTACAAAGAAATTTAACTACCACATAAACAGATGTAAATATAAATTTTATAATTAATAACGGAACGTCAGAAATGTGGTACCACCACAACTTCTGACAAGGAACTTTGTACTGGACTCTGTAGATCTTAAATCCACACACCTCAATTTCGCTACTTGGTTTCCATATCTGTTACTAATGACTTGCAACATGTTGCATTCCCTGTCGAAAAATTGAAAACCTCTCACTGCAAGCTCACTCACTCTCAAAGACATAAAAATTCCAATTTTCCTGGTGTTAGCACAAAAATTCAACTCAGTGCAGTATAAATAGCAAATCCCCAAGAACAATCCATTGCACAAACAGAATTCTAACGGACCAATATTAAAACACTAAACTCTACACCCCAGTCAATCAGATACATGTATTTCACAGAAATATTGCACATCTCAGGAATTATGAAGAAAACTAGCACTTAGATACCAGCAAAGAAAACGGCAGTCAACTTTCCAACAGAAAATTCACTACTCATTGACACATATGAAAAAAAAGGACGCAAATTCTTTGAATAATGAGATGTCATTAATATCATATGTTTAGAAAACATGACTCAGACATATGCACTGTCTAACAGAAGGAAGATTTCCTCAAAAAAAAAGGTCAGTGTTCCATATACCTTTCATCAAATACATCCAAGAAGATTCCCAAGTGAATTTCTAGTCCAGAAAGTTACTGTGTTACTAATCATTAATAAAGACTGCTCGTCAAGCAAGGATAAATCTCAATAGCGGCTACGTAACCTATAATACACAAAACAAATCAAGCAAATGTAAATTCCCGTTACAGTGTGTCATAGGAAGAAGTCTAGGTCCAACTTAAGCACAAGAAGAAAGCAAATAAATGTGTTAGTACACTCTTATCACAGCAATACGTCTTGCCACAGACTTGACTTCATGACACATTTACACGTATTGACATAAAAATACAAGAACTGTGTGCAAGAAACTGTATATGTATCAAGTAATGTTTTGTGTAATGAGTGGATAATGCAGCACAAGAAGGAAATTCTAGTCTCAACAGTTGTAAAATACACAGAATTAATGAGAATAAACGTGATCGGTATTCACCGAGGTATGTTCTTAAAGTAAAAAATTATCTTTAACTGGTCCGAAACGTCTCACGTAACATAATTTCAGCATCAAGAATAAAAACATAGTCAACACTTCCAGAATAGCACACCAAGCTTCTTAATTGTTCCTGGTGTGATTAAGTTTCCTCACTGTCCATAAATGAATGGCACATTGGGGTACACAGAAAGAGCCTCCCCACAGATCATGCAGTTAATGTCACGAAAAACCAAACGATCGAGCGTACCCTGGGCAACGTTGGAATATAAATCTTTCCACCACCAAAGCACTACATCTGATGGTTTTTTTTTCAAAACTAGACCTTACAGAAATTTCCTTCAAAATAGAAGAAATATCAACAGAGAAAGGAATATTGTTAGCGAATATGTTTAAAACTAAGATCTGTGACCACCTCCTCATACAGGAAACTCATAGAGGTCCAAATGACAGAAGACCAAAGATTAATGGAATGACATTAACCATTGAGAGACCCAGCACACAATATGGCAGCGGAATATTTGCTAAAACAGTTTTGAATATCTACATCTATATCTACGTAGTTACTCTGCTATTCACAATGAAGTGCCTCGCAGAGCGTTCAATGAACAACCTTTAAGTTGTCTCTGTATTGTTCCAATCTAGAACGGCACGCGGGAAAAATGAGCACTTAAATTTTTCTGTGCGAGCCCTGATTTCTCTTATTTTATCGTGATGATCATTTCTCCCTATGTACGTGGGTGCCAACAGAATGCTTTCGTAAATGGAGGACAAAATTGGTGACTGAAATTTCATGAGAACATCCCGTCGCAACGAAAAACGCCTTTGTTTTAATGATTGCCACTCCAATTCACGTATCATGTCTGTGACACTATTTTCCATATTTCGCGATGATACAAAACGAGCTGGCCTTCTTTGTACTTTTTTATGTCATCTGTTTGTCCCACCTGATGCGGATCGCACACCACACAGCAATATTCCAGAATAGGGGGTACAAGCGTGGTGTAAGCAGTCTCTTTGGTAGACTTGTAGCACCTTCTAAGTCTTCTGACATTGAATCACAGTCTTTGGTTTGCTCTACCCACGATATTATGTATGTGATCGTTCCAATATAGGTTATTTGTTATTGTAATCCGTAAATATTTAGTTGAATTTAAAGCCATCACGTTTGTGTGACTTATCGCGTAATCGAAGTTTACCTGATTTCTTTTAGTACTCACGTGAATAATTTCACACTTTTCCTTATTCAGGGTCAATTGCCACTTGTCGCCCTATACACATATCTTATCTAAATCATTTTTCTAGTCGTTTTGATCATCTGATGACTTTACAAGATGGTGAATGACAGTATCATCTGCAAACAATCTAACACAGCTACTCAGATTGTCTCCGATGTCGTTAATATGGATCAGGAACTATTGAGGGCCTATAACACTTCCTTGGGGAAAGCCGGATATTACTTTTGTCTTACTCGATTATTTTCCGTCTGTTACTACGAACTATGACCTTTCTGACAGGAAATCACGAATGCAGTCGCACAACAGAGGCTATACTCCGAAGGCACGCAGTTTGGTTAGAAGACGCTTGTGAGGAACGGTGTCGAAAGCCTTCTGGAAATCTAAAAATATGGAATCAATTTGACATCCCCTGTCGATAGCATTTATTACTTCATGGGTATAAATAGGTAGTTGTGTTTCACAAGAACCATATATTCTGAAACCATGCTGACTATGTATTAATAAATCTTCATAATGTTCGAATGCAGTATATATTCCAAAACCCTACTGCTCAACGACGTTAATGTATACAGGCCTGTAATTCAGTGGATTACTCCTACTTCCCTTTTTGGGTATTGGTGTGACTTGAGCAGTTTTACATTCATTAGTCACGGATCTTTCTGTGAGCGATTGGTTATCTATAATTGCTAAATATGGAGCTATTTTATCAGCACAATCAGAGAGGAACCTGACTGGTATACAGTTGGACCGGAAGCCTTGCCTATATTAAGTGATTTAAGCTGCTTCGTTACTCCGAGGATATCTACTTCTATGATTCTCATCTTGGCAGTTGTTCTTGATTGTAATTCAGGAATATTTACTTCGTCTTCTTTGGTCAAGTAGTTTCAGAAAACCGTGTTTTATAACTCTGCTTTTGTGGCACTGTCATCAGTCACTTCGCCGTTGTTATCGCGCAGTGAAGGTATTGATTGCGTATTGCCACTAGTGTGCTTTATGTGTGACCAGAATCTCTTTGGGTTTTCTGCCAGATTTTGAGACAGAATTTCGTTGTGGAAATTAATATAAGGATCTCGCATTGAAGTACGCGCCATATTTCAAACTTTTGTAAAATTTTTTAAATCTTGGGGATTTTGCCTTCTTCTAAATTTCGCATGCTTTTTTCGTTGCCTCTGCAGCAACGATGTGACCCGTTTTGTGGACCATGGGGGATCAATACCATCACTTATTAATTTATGTGGTATATATCTCTCAATTGCTGTCGATACTATCTCTTTGAAAACATTCCACAACTTTTCTACACTTACATGATCAGATCGGTAGGAGTGAAGACTGTCTCTTAAAAAGGCGTTCAGAGCGTTTTTATCAGTTTTTTAAAATAGATATACTTTGCTTTTTTTATGGTTGTAGGTGTTACGGTATTCAGCCTAGCAGCAACTGCATTGTGGTCGCTAATCCCTGTATTCGGCACAACACTCACTAATTGTCCAGGATTATTTGTTGCTAAAAGGTCAAGTATGCTTCTGCAACCATTTACGCTTCGAGTGGGCTCATGAACTAATTGTTCAAAATAATTTTCTGAGAAAGCATTCAGTACAATTTCGGATGGCCTTTTATACCTGCGGCCGGCCGGGGTGGCCGATCGGTTCTAGGCGCTACAGTCTGGAGTCGCGTGACCGTCATGGTCACAGGTTCGAACCTGCCTTGGGCATGGATGGGGGTGTTGTCCCTAGGTTAGTTTGGTTTAAGTAGTTCTTAGTTCTAGGGGACTGATGACCACTGCAGTTGAGTCCCATAGTGCTCAGAGCCATTTGAGCAATTTTATACCTGCCACCGGTTTTAAACGTATAATTTTTCCAGAATATCAAGGGTAGATTAAAGTCACCACCGACTAATAATTATATAAGCGGGTTAATTATTTGAAATGAGACTCAAGTGCCGTGCGGGATTAGCCGAGCGGTCTTAGGCGCTGCAGTCATAGACTGTGCGGCTGGTCCCGGCGGAGATTCGAGTTCTCCCTCAGGCATAGGTTTGTGTGTTTGTCCTTAGGATAATTTGGGTTAAGTAGTGTGTAAGCTTAGGGACTGATGACCTTAGCAGTTAAGTCCCATAAGATTTCACACACATTTGAACATTTTTTTTTGAGCCTCAAGTTCTCTTTGAACTGTTCAGAAATTATATCTTCTGAGTCTGGGGGGTTGGTAAAACGATCCAATTAATAATTTAGTCAGGATGTCAGATATAACCTCCACCCACACTATTTCACACGAACTAACTACTTCAATTTCGCTACGAGGCAAACTACCTCTGGCAGCAATAAATATTCCACCACCAACTGTATTTCATCTATCCTTTCGTTTGAAAAATTTCGGCTGAACTTATTTCCGACTTAAGCCAGTTCTCAGTATCTGCAACTATTAGAGATTTATTGCTTTCTATGAGGTTTTAATTTTAATAACCAACAGCCTCAGTTTTACCGTTTACCTAGAATTTACCTAGTTTTCAGTCGGGATAACCCAACCTTCTTCAGAATAAGAGTAAATACCGTTTGTCCATAGTGTACATCGTCAAGCTAAGACTGCAAATCCATAAATTATCGTCAGACTGTAAAAACTTATCTGAAAGTGCCTCAGGCCCACTTCACGACCGCGATGGTGCAACTGAGGCTGTTTGTTATTAAAATTAAAATTAATATTTATACAGTTGCTGACAGGGCTGCGAAATGTTGAAGATATTTACTTTCTATTAGGTTTTGGAGCTCTGGTTCTTCCCAACAAAGCTATGACAATTTACAACTACAATACAAATCGTTTCTACAACCACCTTACTGTGTTTTACCTTCCCACTTTTTGACGGACGTCTCTTCTGTGGTTCCCTCAGACCCTCTAACCTAGAAAAACCGCCCAGTTCCTCCCACACAGCCACCCTGGCTACCCGTGTAGCCTCGTCCTGTGTGTAGTGGACTCCTGACCTATTAAGCGGAACCTGGAAACCCACCACCTGATGGCTCAAGTCAAGGAATCTGCAGCCTACAGACTCACAGATCAGCCTGAGCCTCTGATTTAGACCCTCCATTCAGCTCTGCACCAAAGGACCACAGTCGGTTCTATCGACGATGCTGCAGATTGTGTTGTTGTTGTTGTGGTCTTCAGTCCTGAGACTGGTTTGATGCAGCTCTCCATGCTACTCTATCCTGTGCAAGCCTTTTCATCTCCCAGTACCTATTGCAACCTACATCCTTCTGAATCTGCTTAGTGTATTCATCTCTTGGTCTCCCTCTACGATTTTTACCCTCCACGTGCCCTCCACGCTGCAGATTGTAAGCTCCGCATTAATCTCGGAAGCAAGACTGGCAGTCTTTACAATTTCCGCTAGCCGCCCAAACCTAGACAGAATCTGCTCCAATCCAAATCGACACACGTCATTGGTACCAACATGAGCCACCACCTGCAGTTGGCTGCAACCTGTACTATTCATGACATCTGAAAGCACCCTTTCCTCATCCGGCATGACTCCTCCCGGAATTCACACGGAGGGCACACTGGCTTCCTTCCCCTCCTTGGCAGCCATATTCCTAAGGGGGCCCTTTATGCGCCTAACGTTGGGGCTCCCAACTACCAGCAAACCCACCCTCTGTGAATGCGCAAGCCTCGGGGGCCGAGAAGCTTCCTCTGGAACAGGGTGGATGACTGCATCTGGCTCAGAGACATCGTCAGCCACAGATAATGCCCGAAACCTGTTCACCAAACGACCCGGGAAGGCCCCACAATCGGCCCCTCGAAAAGTTTTTCTCTGCATAGTAGACTTTGGAATGATCTCCCACTCGACCACAGGTGAGGGGTCAACCTCAGTGCCGGCAGTACCCATGGCGACCACAGCATGGGACCAATTGGAGGACATGTGGGACGTCAACGGCATCCCCCGCATCCCCGCACATGATCTCCTACAGTGACGCCCCTTAGCAGCAGCCTCAAGCTATATGACGGAAGCCACAGCAGCCTGGAGCTGTGAGTAAAGGGTCTCCAACTCAGCTTGCATTTGTACACAACAATCAGACTTCCTATCCATTACTGCAGTGGCTCCTGTTTGATGTTCATAAAAGTATGTAGCAAGCAAACGGTGTACTTGCCTTATTAGTAGCAGAAAGTAGCAGTGCGCTCTCGCTGATGGTCTAACCGACATTGAGCTGTTCTAATCAAACAAACAAAAGCTTGTACGATATGATGGTCGATACAGGAGTCGATAACAACGGCGATACTATACGCTGTACCGTTATTCAAACAAAATATTGTGCCTAGTAAGCACACAAACACTCCATAAATTACAAAAATGTACTTGTAACTACCCAGGTAACTGAAAATAAGTCACTCCTGTTTCAACTTCATAAAAATATGTAACAAGCGAACAGTGTACTCGCCTTATTAGTAGCGGGAGCTAGCCGTGCACTCACGCTGACGTAACTATGGATAGAGACACAGAAATTGTGACCACAACAAAAAACTCTTATACAATATCATGCCTGTACAAACCATCAAAAAATGAATTTAGCCTCAGAGAACCAGATGATTTTCACTTACAAAAATTTTCACCTACATCCAGTAAAGACAGTCATGGGAGATCTTAACTGCAATAGTGTACCATGGGGCTACAGAGAAACAGAACAAAGTGGAGAAGACCTTGAAAACTGGGTACAATGCATTGGTCTACAGCTCATACATGATCCAAAATTGACATACTCTTTTGGCAGTGGGAGATGGAAGCGTGGATATAACCCTGATAATTTCTTTTTCAGTAGAAATATTGTCCATCAAGTGAAGAAAGGGATGGGAGATTGAATCCCTAAAACACAACATCGTGCAATTCTCTGTAATGTAGAAGCAGCCGTTCAGCCTACATATGTTCCTTTCAAGAGAAGATTTAATTTTACACAAGCACAATGGTATAAATTTGCTGGTGGACTTGACTCTAAAATCCTCGCCATTGACTCTTCACCAGGAAATTATGAATCTTTTATAAATATTGTTAAAACTATCTCCCATAGACGCATTCCTCGGGGATGTAGAACAATTTACGTACCAGGACCGAATAAATATAGAAAAAAATTTTGGACAAATATGAACGCCTTTTCGAAGAAGATCCCATTTCCGATTAAACAATACAAACAGGGGAAAAATGGTTCAAATGGCTCTGAGCACTATGGGACTTAACATCTGAGGTCATCAGTCCCCTAGAACTTAGAACTACTTAAAACTAACTAACCTAAGGACATCACACACATCCATGCCCGAGGCAGGAATCGAACCTGCGACCGTAGCGGTCACGCGGTTCCAAGCTGAAGCGCCTTGAACTGCACGGCCACACCGGCCGGCTCCCCACAGGGGAAGATATTATGTCAGCCATATCAGCAATAAGAAAAGAAAAATGGTGCAATCTTATGACAGAACTTGATATGAAACAAAATAGCTGAAAGGCGTGGCAACTGTTGAAAAACCTTAACAATGACCCATAGACCGCTCACACAGTTATTTCTTAGGTAACGATTATTCAGACAGCTCACCAGTTATTGTTGAATGGAAAAATAAAGAAAAGATATGTAAGCCATAGACATAAAGGATTTGCTGAAGAGAACGACTATATTGGCACACCTTTCATTCTGAGAGAATTAGAAACTGCAATACACGCACTAAAGCATAACAAAGCTGTTGGCTTAGATGACCTAAGAACGGAACAAGTTAAACTGTTTGGGCCAACGACTAAGAAGTTGATTCTAGATATGATGAACATATGTGTCTCAAGACTGCAAATACCAAAGATTTGGAGCAAAACCAAAATGGTCGCTCTGGTGAAACCTGGAAAACAGCCCACACAAGCTAAAAACTTCCAGCCGTTATCACTTCTGTGTCATCTTTATAAAGTCTAGAAAGAATGATACTTAATAGCATCTCAGCACATACTGACCAAACACTAATAAGAGAACAGGCGGGCTTTCGTCCAGGGAAGTTTTGTTGTGGACAGATCTTAATTGGACACAATATATAGAAGACGGCTACGAACGCTAACAGATAACTGCTGTTGCATTCGTCGATCTCACTGACGCCTATGACACCATTAACCATAAGAAATTATTAGAAAAGACCTATGCTGTTACGAAAGAGTATTATCTGACGCGATTTATGAAATGTCTATTATCAAATTGACGCTTCTTTATTATGCTACAAATCAGAGGAAGTCGATCGAGGATACAGAATATTGGCATTCCCCAGGGAAGTGTGTTAGCCCCATTGTTAAACAATATCTATACCAATGCCCAACCAATTGAACCCGTCGCAAGATTATTCATCTATGCAGATGATACAGCAGTTGCTGACCAAGAGAGAACCTTTGAGGAGGTGGAAGAAGAACTAACTACAGGTCCTCAGACACTGTCTGCCCATTATGATCACATTTACCTGAAACCATATCCCTCTAAAACACAAATGTGTGCTTTCCTAAGCATAACCGGGAGAGGACAACATTTGGCCAACTGCGATACCCCAAAGTACCTGGGAGTAAAGCTAGACCTTACCCTCACCTTCGAAGTCCACTAGAAGGACCCAAAAATGAAAGTATCTGCTAGGGACAACATCATTCAGAAACTGACAGGTAACAAATGGGGCTGACAACCAGATGTTCTTAGCACATCTGCATTGTCCTAAAGCTTCTCCGCTGCTGAATATACAGCAAAAGTGTGGCAGAACTTCAACCATGCAAAAGGAGGCGACATTGCCAATAATGAAGCAGGAAGCATTGTCACTGCCTGCTTGCGGGCAACTCGTATTAATAAAATATGTCATCTAATGGGCATAGCGCCTCCACATAACAGAAGAAGAACAGCAGCAGAAAAAGAGAAGCGGAAACGGGAGATAGATCCCAGATGCCTATTGCTACGGTCGTTGGTTCGAATCCTGCCTCGGTCATGGATGTGTGTGATTCCCTTAGGTTAGTTAGGATTAAGTATTTCTAAGTTCTAGGGGACAGATGAACTCAAGATGTTAAGTCCCATAGCGCTCAGAGCCATTTGAACCAGCATCCAAGATTAAGATCAAGAAAGAGTCTCCTCCGTTCAATAGTACCACTTTTAACGTCACCTGCAAATCGTCGAATAAAGCTTTGGCGTAGCTCACCATCAGAGAGGTACTGGTACAGCCCTTAAGAAGAGCTTGCTAATGGACGTCACCTCCATATAAAACATGGAAGGCCCTGAACAGACTGCTGAACTGTGGAAACCTCCCAGCCGCATGCCCGATGGACGATGTGATTATCGCAAATGATACATCAGTTCAAACGGCGGAATTTTGGATAGCAGCTTGTACTTATAGTGTTTGAAAATTGATGTCATATGGAATTTAATGATGTACTTACATTGTTTGTAAATTGATGTCGTATGGAATTGATTGATATACTTATATTGTTTGTAAATTGCTGTCTATCGGCTATATATGTGCGTTATCTTTTGGACACGAGTAAATAAAAATTTCGCACATTATGTGTTCTAGTAAAAATCCTAAAATAATACTATCACTGTTGATGGCTAGTACTTGAGACTACATCAAGAAATTTTAGAATAAATGCGAAGATCAAAGTGGTGTCAGCTCATCTGAGTAACAGAGTGGTGACAAAGAAATTAATTGTTTTGCCAACTATCTGAACGCAAAAGCCACATGATTATCACCAGCCTGTAGTTAAGCCACAGCAGGGCAGCACAGCATTAGAACTCAGAAACACATGGAACAGATTTTTTTAATGTGTGAGAGAATTAGACAAGGAAATATCTGCACTCAGCCAAAAACATTGAAATAAGACCATTTGTATTGATTGTGACGAATTTAAATGTTTTACCATGCGGATAAGTTCACAGTAAGCAAGTACTGCACCACACATTGAAACCTACGCTCTTCACAAAGGCATGAACACCTTACCTCTATTAGGAAGACATGCTGTAAAATCATGAAACATTCTGTGAAGTTTCTACCTTAAATATAGCGATATGAACGAAAAAATAATAATTTACTCATCATAAGGTCTTTGTGAATGGATGACAAACTTATATGGAAAATTAGCCCCACTTGTACACAGCCAAACTGCCCTAACTACGCCTAAGTGCCCCAAACACCGGAATGCGAAATCACACTGGGAAATAAAGACTACCTGCCAGGCAAAAACTATTGTGACTTTTTCAGACATGCTAACCCGGTCCCACTGGGAGTCGTACTGGAACCTGATTCAACTGCCGAACCGGTAGTTGGCGAGTCACAGACTGTGCAAAGGGTGAACTGTATTGTGTGAGTTAACGAGGAATTCGCTCTCATTTAAATATATGGCCGAAAGAGTCAGCCTACAGCAATTGTGAAACGAACCCTGTCGTCAAGGACCGAGTGCCACAAATGGCGCAGATTCACCACGTGATAGGGAAATTCACAGGCATCTATTGTCTATTGAAGCCTAAGCGCTGTAGTGTGCGAGAGAGACAGACGAGAACTTAAGTTATAGGTAAACCCAGTAGAAGCCGTTTGTGGCTGAGGAGATGTACCAGTGTTAAATATGGCAGACCTAATATCGGCTTTAATGGGAAACATTTATGTAAGCTATTTAAATCTCTAGTAATGCAGGGAATCAAGCCATAGTAATTTTAATTTGCCGTCTTCCATAACTTTTGATGGTGATCCCAATAAAACTTGAATAATGGTTCAAATGGCTCTGAGCACTATGGGACATAACATCTGTGGTCATCAGTCCCCTAGAACTTAAACCTAACTAATCTAAGGACATCACACACATCCATGCCCGAGGCAGGATGCGAACCTGCGACCGTAGCGGTCACGCGGTTCCAGACTGAAGCGCCTAGAAACGCACGGCCACACCGTCCGGAAAAACTTGAATAATGATCATATCTAATATACTTTAAGATTTACTGTTAAAGTAAAATTAACAAATTTTGTAACAAAGACCTGAATGCAAAAATCTGAATGCTTTGGTCGGTCCTAACGATCGTGATTTGATATAGAAGCGCATCATTAAAATAACAAATTTTGTAAATATCAACTCTGTAACTTCATGTGTTTCTGACATATAGTAAATTTAAATTATCGGTATATTCAGCTAAGCATCAGATTATCATTTCATCCACATAAAACACATTAAACGATGAGAGCATTACACCTTATTGAATCGTTAGGTAACACAATATTTATTGTAAAGTTTAGTGCATAATAGTTACTTTTGTTCTTTATTTATTTATCACTAAACACATTGGTACAAGGCTACTGGACGTTACAATCAAAGATAGGAAGGTAATTGTATTGATTTTATGTACAAAATTTAACGTTTATTATGTATTGGATATTATTGTTATTTATTGAGAACGTGAAAGTGGTCAAGCCTTAATTATTTAAATATGTTAAAATGTAAAATAATCAGCAGCCAATCAGATGGACGGATTCAGGAAAGGGAACTGCCGTAGCCAGTTGAGCGAGGATATTCAGCGTGCGGGAAAAGCGACCGGGGCCGGGCAGAGAGAGTGTTGGTGCAGACGCGAAAGCGGACAGTTCGGCTGTAGCCACCAAAGAGTACGGTTCGGTTGCAGACGCGTAAGCCTACGGTCGGTCTTTAGGCAGCTAGAGGTGAAACGACATAAAAAATTTCACGTTTTGTGGTATCGCGGGACTTGCTCTCTGAGCGGTGAGCAGCACCGCGCCTGGGGTGAACTTTTCGTGTAGATAACTTGTATTTCGCGATTAGATTGTAAATGTTCGAACTATGTCTAATTGATATGAGCTCGAGTGTAACAGTAACTCTGAATACCACCACTTTCGCTAGTAGTTTGCTTTCTGAATAAACATTATTCTAAACATGTAGCAACTTTGTGTTCTACATTATTTATGATTCGTTAATTTAGTTCCCGAAATTATTATTACTGTTACTCTATGTCACGTTATCTTTGTATTTGGCAAAGTTGCCATTAGCCAGATAATTTAACCAAATGGTCAGGGGATTCTAATTTACGGCGTGTAATGAGACACGTGCGGTTCAACCCCCGACAAGTTTAAGCCAAAACATTTCGACAAAGAGGAACCGCGTGTAATCCCGAACATTTTTGGGATGTTAGCTCGCAATTGGAAGTAATCGATAACCATCCGCAAAAAAATTACTATGTATATAACTTGTGGAAAGTAATGCGCGACCAACTGAATAGTGCAAATGTACCGGGAAACTTCCGTTATCTTTATAACGTGATCGTTTTACATAAGAGATGGTTAGTTTCGAGTTCGCTTGATTTCTTGCAAGAGTTTTAGAACAGTAACGACAGCTCCATATCGACGATGTTTCCGTGATTCTGTTAAAAACTTTCAAAGATCATGGAGAGAAGTAACTGTTTGAATATGACGTAAGGGGTGTTGCAGAAAAACGAACGTCTCGAAAGACGTAAGCTAAAATCGTTCTGAAACCTCTGACGGTGGTATACATGTACCAACACTGTTGTATATATATGTAACAGGGAGGCTATAGAAGCGAAATGATTCAAATTGTAGAATTTATTAATAATTCTGTACACCGAACTAGTGCTTTTTGAGGACAGAAGCACGGGCACTGGAGTTCTTGTAGCGATCGTTCAGTTTCACGGTCACCTGATGTCGGAACGGAGGCTATATACAGGGTGTTCCGAAACAACTCAAATGTGCGACCAGTTACCTGCATGCACGTTGTATATTGCCAGACCATTGACTGTCGTTTTCGTTCGAAGAGTCCAGGCACATCCGCAGTGCTACCAGCAACGTCAGTAGCTCTAGGTACGGCATCTTCTTCTGTTTCCACAATGTATTCATACATCATCTGCTTCATATGCCCCAGGGAACACATCCAGATAGGTGAGGTCAGGTTACCTGGGTGGCCAGAGCACAGAGCCAAGTCGGACCATCCATTAATTCCCTATGGTGGCTCCAAGAAGATTTCACAGCAGTACAGAAATGAGCCCAGACCCCCTCATACTGGAAGAACTCTTTTTCTATTTATCGTCTTTCGGGTCGTGTCCATTCAGCTATCCCAGCAACAATGTCAGTTATGAAGACACGAATGTAATGGCATCACAACATCCAACCCCGAACAGCTAAAATCTCTGACCTGGCCGGTAATCTGCTGGAAGTACATCTGGCAGCACAGGTTCTCCATCTTTTGATGCGGAATACAAGATTCTAAGGGTAAATCAACCCATCAGCAAATGTCGGCCCTCACATTAACACGGATTCTCTACTGATGAGCAGGAGGTCGAGAACCACGTGCAGTCACATGTGCCTAAAGATGCGAATTGTGGACACTGAAACAGCCTTCACGAATAAACAAAGTCTCGTCATGTGGCAAACCGATTCTTCCCTTTTGGGAGTATGCACTATTCGATTCCGATCTGTATCATGTGTATGGGCACGGAAAAAGCCTGTTCCACGTAGCAGTTGACGCAGACGTCCGAATATCTGGTGTTGTCGAGCCTGTCGGTTGGAGAAGTGCTGTAGATCCTCTACAGTTCACCCATTTCCATTCACAAAACCGAATAGGAGATACTTTTCAGTCATTTCGGCACACGTAAGCCACTCCATGTTCAAGCAGTAATTATTGCTACTGAACTTGTGGGTAAACGAGGAATTCACCGTTGCCAAGACAAGGCTGCTTGCTCGCGAATGAATCGGTGTTTTTCCATGCAGACCTCAGAGTCAAGCATACGCACACAGAACAGTTTTGAACGTCAGCACCTATTCTCACTCATCGACAGCAACACAACACCTTACATCTTCAATGTTACAAAAATGTTACTTACTTGACCTCTTGGCCTGTATGTTCCTTATCGAAATATGTTTGTTGTTTTTATGTTCTCTGCCTCCTGTATTGATTTGGATGAATAGATTCGTTACAACCTGTGGAAGCAACATCGGAGCTGCCCCTGTATCCATTCACTCAAACTGTTTGGTCAACAGTATGTGTTTCTGTCAAAAACGTCAGTGCTGAACCTTACAGTGGAATGCATTGTGATATTAACAGCAAGAGATAATGTTAGCCTAGGATGGTTGTGTACACAGAACTATGAGTGTTATCGAAAGAACTTACGACTGGTTGTTTAGAGAATTGTTAGGTGCGGCCCATACTCAGACGATATGGTTATGATACAACAGAAGTACGGCAACAGCAATTCTACCCGACTTTTGATATCAAATTGATATGCAAATAGATTAAAAAGTGACATCTGGTTGATTTATGACATCAACCTGTTGTTCGGCTAAGTTGTTTATGACCCCTTGTGGGTTGAATTTATGACAACCTGGGGATAATCTGTCCTTCTGAGAAACGAGCCCAACTCTCTCCCTCCACCATCACCCTCACTCACGCCTCTGGAAACCTCAAAACCTACCACTCTTCCCTCCGCAATACAAGCACACTTTCAAGTCTGAGTTATTAGAGTAGCACCTACCACCTATCAATTTGATTAAATAATTAATAAAATCGATAAATTAATTAAACCCTCCACCTCTGGTAAAAACTCCAGCCCTCACACTCCCCTGCCCAGATGGAAATTGGTGGTAAATGGATTCAGTCTGTGTTTGGGTAGAAGAACCTCACAATAGGAAATTCAAATAAATGCTAATTATACAGCAAAGCATACACCGTTTATTTATTAAATTCAGTTCGTAGGGGTTGGATCTCTCTTTTATTTGATGGGAGCAGCAAAAAATTATCTGCTCTTTCAGAAGATGCAGGTCTTTTAAAATACATCAAAAACAAGTAATGAGACAGATACCTTTCCTTCCGAGTCCATAAGGAATACTGTCACAAAATCGATGTCATCATATTGGTCTCCAATATACGCATCATCGCAGAACATTCCAGTGTTACTGAAGGACAGAGACTTGGTGAATGAGAAACCGCTAATTCTTCCCAGTGCTCTACTGTCTTTCATTTCAACTTACAATTTAAAAGCTAATGGTTCAAAGTGATTAAATATCGGTATAGACGTGGCATTCGACAGTGACTGGCATGTTGTATTAGAGATTGAAAATGCATCAAGAGGTATCAATGTGCAGTTTACGGAGTTGAAATAGTATGAAGTGTCTCGTGCAGAACACTGCATCAACCGAAAGATCACCTCCGAGTAATCTCCATCTCCGGACAATTACTGTCCTGGTCTGATGCTATCGGTAGCGTCACTGTACAATGGTGTGCTACTCATGGTGAGATCTGGAGGTCGATACATATATCTGCAACATTTCACCGCTACAAACTTGCTCGGCCTACAGATGGTGCTATTACTTGTGCTGGAAAGACTGAAATGTGGGCTGCCGTGTGTTCAAACTATGAAACTGTGTATAATGACATCGTGAACTATCTCCATATATGTAGTGTAAATGCAGATGATGAACAACAGTGTATCAATATGGTGTCAAAAGAATAAGGTAATGGAACACCCATCAGTTTGAGAGAAGTTCATGCGAAATATAGTGCACACAAGAAAGAGTTATTCGGGAAGTACTGTAAATAATGTCTCAGCTTTTTTTGTTGATATGATGAAGCCCATTTATAGCTTTTACACTGAGGAAATGCAGAAGAGCTCAGAAAAAAAAGTCGCTCTGACAGCTATGGGACTTAACATCTGAGGTCATCAGTCACCTAGAACTTAGAACTACTTACCTAACTAACCTAAGGACATCACACACGTCCATGACCGAGGCAGGATTCGCACCAGTTACCGTAGCGGTCGCGCGGTTCCAGACAGAAGCGCCTAGAACTGCTCGGCCACACCGGCCGGCAGAAGAGCTCAGAACCAAATCTGTTTCTCACAGAGCGTGTCATAAGATGGGTATGGAATAGAGCACTAGTTAAAATACTTGGTTTTCCTGCTACACAAAACAGATGGTCTGACGCTGACTAATTGCTATGTAATCGGGTGCACAGAGCACAACCAGCACAGAAGCTAAACATGCGTGATAGGAGATGCGTTATAGGACGTGGTGGTATTCTCGGCAGACTTCCTGTCAGATTTCACATTCCAGGGTATACTTACTGTGGTCCTGGCGCAAAGCTTCAAAGACGTTCGTCTCGTCGTGATAAGCGGTTAACCTGCTTGACGAGGCGTGTTTGGAACACTACGTTGCATACAAAAAACAAGATCTCCCAGGATGTCATGACACAGATCGAATTTTAACTGATAAAGCCAAGGCAGTACGTGCAAAGGATACTGGAAAAGGACAGTGCATTGTATCATTTGTAGTTGATAAAACGATGTGTGGCGAAAATAAGTTGGGCTTGTGTGTGACTTTCAAGCAAGATATGAATGCTGCACGTCGTGCACTGAGAAAGAAGAAGAGAGCCATCAAGATTAAGTAGCTAGATCAGGGGTGTTTAAGAAACTGTAATCTGACAGCGATGTACGCAGCTAAAAGTGCCCTAAAGCATAAAGGACCATTTAAAGCACTCCGGGTTCCTTAGACACCCAAGACATCATGTGGGATTATCCCCTTCCCGAATCGTAACCTTGCAGGCTAATCTACGATTGGTTTACTGGCTGATGGTGCTATGGCTATCGCCAGGACAGTGAAGAAATCCCAGGAGCAGCTAGTGGGAGTAAGTACACATAATCGCATGATGGAAGAAGCAGCTATCGTAAAAGGGCCGCACCTGAAACCATACAAGAAAATACTAGGTCTCTTCATAAATAAACAACAAAGTCTGTTAGTTTCCCAACGGTCAGACCATTTACAAATACAGATCAGGTGAAGTAAGTAAGGAAAAAGTTCAGCATTCCAAAAATGGTTCAAATGGCTCTGAGCACTATGGGACTTAACATCTGTGGTCATCAGTCCCCTAGAACTTAGAACTACATACACCTAACTAACCTAAGGACATCACACACATCCATGCCCGAGGCAGGATTCGAACCTGCGACCGTAGCAGTCCCGCGGTTCCGGACTGAGCGCCTGAACCGCTAGACCACCGCGGCCGGCTCAGCATTCCAAAATTCCGTGGTGTGTTCTTGCGGGATACATTACCGAAGACTATGGGGAAATCTGGAGAATGAGGAATTGTGGATTTAGATGTTGCTGAGGGACCAGGAATCCACTCAGTGGTGTATGTTAAGAAAAATACAAATAATGTCTCCTACTTCGACTCATTTGGAGACCAGCAAAAGCCAAAAGAGTGACAACGACACTTCACCGATAGAAGACAAGTGTTCCACAATTTTCATCGTTACTAAGCCTTTTATACATACTTATGTGGGTATATGCGCATCGTGTTCCTCCTGACGTTTACGAACAAGCATGGATGCAAGGAGATGCATTAAGCATCGTCCCGTCAGTCCATGTTCAGATGCAATGTCGTATACTCTGACTTTATAAGACAGATCGTCAGTATTACTTGCGAATTACGTACTTCCCAGCTTTTGAATTGAGCAATAGGGAGTGGATTATTGCGCTGTTTGGATTGGAGACGTACAACAGCGTTCCGAATATCACAAAGGCAAACAATAAACTTCATCTGGAAATTAATGGTGGTAAGGTAAGTGTGAAATAAAGAACCTGTTACATACAATACTGATCATTTAAATGATGTTTTAAAACGGGCCCCGAGTGGGATTACACTAGAAGCAATAATCAGCACACTCAAATATAAAATTCAGACAACGAGAGCCACGATTGACTTTAACAAGAAAGGATCAATAGGGGTTGCACAAAAGAGCGGTTTTGAAGAGCGATCCTAATAAATCCTACAGATCCGACTAGTCAGCGGATACTCGAAGCTGTGCGTATATTCCGTGTCGAGGGTAACATTACCACAATCTCTTACCTCAACTACATATCGATTCATACAATTTAGCGATTGTTGCCATCAGTGGGAACAGAGTATAAGATCGTGACCCCTACCAACGCTGTTTACCTGCCAGTAACAGTTCAGTTTTCGACTATATGGAGCTGCGTATTGTCGTCCGGGGATAATCAACTTGTCAATTTTCGCGGCGAGGAAATCATTGTACGGCTACAACGCTCAGCGCTGCACTTCCCAACAGAAATTCAAGGTGATAACACGTACAAACTAAGAGTTTATTAAAGAAATGGGTCTGAAGCCAAGCTATGACGTCGTTCCATATAACTAGCACGATGGAATATGTCAGGTGTATCCTATTATACGCCAGGGATACTTCTCGCATAACCTTATGTATAAACCACATTTAACAAGAACGATGAAATTAGGATTGTCATCGAACACCTGGACTGTTTAACCATCCGATACAAGAGTTACATACATCATGAGGAATCATTTCCTAAAAGGGTGGTGCAGCTGAAGAAGCATCGAACCTTACACGTAATGCTTTACCACTCTTGTTTCATTACATACGATATGAACTCAACGAAGATCAACTCTACATGCAATGTAGGCATAACATCAACTCTTAAAACGTATGTCTCTGCTTGTCCTTCGGATTTAAGTGATTTAGAAAATGCTGGTAGATTCATTGACGAGGCAGCGGATAGAACAGAATTGTTTATGGGATACTTTGAGGACATGCGGCAAATTGTTCTTAATGCTAAACAGGAACTTATTCTAGTACAGATAGCAACGGAAAAAATTTTACACATTCATGGGGCTCAAGAGGAGAACGAGACCACCATCAATAAAATAATATGAAAAATGCCACAAATCACAGAATCGGATGAGTAGCGTTTGAAGCTTTTAAAAGTTCTGAATGCCAGTGTATTTCTACCTTTAACTTTCTGTTCATCGGAAGTTTTCCAGTACGCAGTGCTACCAACTGGAAGCAGACAGTCGTGGTGTATTAAAACCATCACTCAGATAGAGATCCCAGGTTCACCATACTTGCGTTTCAGACAAATAGCAAATTAGTCTACCAAATTTGATAATTGCGGATCACCTATTGCCAGAGTCTATCTGAACACTGAAGTGTACCCATATGATAGTATGAACCCGTAGTGTAATGAAAATCTATAGTCTAGCATATGACATGTATGTGAGGATTCATGCTTCAGACTGTGAAGAGGAAGTATGTCTACTCAGTTAGCGAAAATTCAAGGAGCTGGCGCTAGTCACCGTAATACTTTGCTCACAACAGAACGAGATAATTAAATCTGGACCTGTAGATGTACGAATTGAATCTGAATCTTCGGCATATTTTCTAAAACACAATGCAGCGTATGCTCTGGTTCTGCGCGACTGTGTTATTGATTACTGTCAACTCACCGGTGCTGTCCAGCGTCTTTATCAATGAACCGGGGTTGAATCATACCCATAGCATTCCACAATGGTATCTCAAGGTGTGAACATCACTACAGATGCTCACGGTTTATGTGATGATGATTGTAGATAGTTCGTATTTAGGTTTTTGCACTCGACGTGTACACAGAAGATGCCTAAATAATAGAGACATCCTCAGCAATTATTGTATTACCGATTTCTTTTCAGGATGTTAATTGTCCTAAAACACAGAAGAATCCATAGTGGTTATCACATTTCTACCAAGGAATTCACTGGAATGATCCTGGGATACCCTATAAATATGGTGAGATCGCTTCGATTATTCCACCACATGCGTACCATTATCTTCGTAAAGGGGAAGGAGAAGATCTCATAGCTGCGTCGAATCTTCAAGTTCGCTGCTATTCCAAATCGGGTATTCTACGGGTGTCCTGTTGTCCATCGACTCAGATGAAGAAGTGTGAAAATAGTGTTGCGGTGTCTTACAATCCATTTTCATACGCCATAGCGTCCATTCCATTCATTTGTAATCAAAATTTCATGTCGTTTCCTGAGATTCTACATTGTTTTGCTGAAAATTAATTTATTAATTAACTTATAAAAGTCTTCCTCAAAGTGAAACCTCACGGAAGCCCTCAGTGTCACATTCAAATCAATATAGTCCTTCAACCAGGATGACAGTTTGAAGGAAATAACTCAAGTGATTCTAACCAGCACCATCCCCTAGATGAGGCACTGCTGGAGATTAGGATAGTGAATAGTTCATCTCCGCTTATTCCCCAGCCCTGTCATCAGTTTTGCGGTGTTGCCTCTTCACGGAACTAGTTGCTCTGGACACAGCGGCAAATCGGAAAGCGCATCATGCAGACTAGTAAGGTACGTGACGTCTACCTCCATCACACAGCATACATCTGACTAAGTCGTCATACCACCCATGATTTTTTCTGCCTAATCCCTGATATTTATCTTCCGACATCCATCGAAACTTCCAAATCTGAACTGATTGTTGCATGGCGTGCCTGTATAAGTTATTTAAATCCAAATACGTGATGTACCTCGATTAAAGGGATGCGTTGAACCTGTCACCCATCCGTGGATTATTTCCACTGGCGTCCCTGTGGACACATTAGCAAAATCGCCCGTGGATCCCTATCTCGAAAAAAAGAAGCATGTTAGCATCAGTCAATAATTCAACTCTGCATTTCGCTTTCTTGAACATTGCGTTCCAAGACAATCAAGGTGCCGTGTAATAAAAGGCGGGATCCAGATAATGAAAGGTATGCTTAGACTCCGGAATTTGTGGAAACGTCTGCAAGCAAGCCAACGTCTTTGTTCATGTAAAGTAGTTCGTACGCTCCTAAAATGTAGACACAGGCGATGCCACAAGGGACACTGAGTACGAGTTTGCCACTCGTACTCAGTGTCCCTGGTGGCATCGCCTGTAAGTTGGAGGGAGAACGCAGTTACGTCGGGCACCCAGGTTTCTTTGAGTTTTGCCACATTGTCCAGATTTTGTATGAAGAAAACCCCAAACGTCCGCTGTGACCGAGCGGTTCTAGTCCCTTCAGTCTGGAACTGCGCCGCTGCTACGGTCGCAGGTTTGAATCCTGCCTCGGGCATGGATGTGATGCTGTCCTTAGGTTAAATTAGGTTTAAGTAGTTCTAAGTCTAGGGGACTGACGACCACAGATATCGATAGTGCTTAGAGCCATTTGAACCATTTTTTTTAAATCCCTTCGTTATTTGGAACTTTTCCTCATCGGGAAATACAGCATATCTTACCGAGGTGGAATTTTTAACGGGTCTGCAAAAAACGTAGCGAGTCAAGGAAGTAGAGCGTAATTCTTGGCGTAATTTGTTTGGAGAACGAAACATATTTCTCAACGCTCTCATGTAGGACATCGATCTGATCTTACTCCATAACGAATTCTGCCTAGTGGTCAACAAGAAAGCGAGTGTCATACCTGCTTAAATTATGGAAGAAAACGGGCATGTATCTGGGTAACTAGTTGTTCAAGTTACACGTATTGTAAGCTGCGCTACGGAACGTCCCCCAAAAATAACAGTGGTCCCCATGAGGAGTTCCATCATTTCAATCTAAAGTCAGCCCATAAATATGACAGTCAACCGCGTTATTATTCAAATCTTCATTCTCCTTCGGTTGAGTCATGGGAATGTTGCAGCTGTAAAGCTTATTAACCACCCACGAGAGTTTTTCAAGCTGCGTTAGAAGCCAAACTGCAGTGTTATCCCGGACATTAGATTTTTAACGGTTAAGAGTTGAATAATAGAATGATTAAATTCTATACCTTGCCCCATGTGGTACGTGTTTTTCTGAAAAGATAGTGTGTGAGACTGTAGGGTCACCTTCACAGTGGGAAGACGGGCATTGCTACTGCCGGTGTGCATTTTGAAAATTTATGAATATGTAATTCTTAGCAGGCATAATAATACATACCGGGTGCTAGGAATCACGGTCTACTTGATGCTTTGCTGATTATTTGTTTGAGGAAAAATAATTCAGACACCTTAAGCAAACTTGCTTTTCACACGTGTAGTTACTAAGTTGAGAGGAAATGAGTTGGGACATGTTTTTGGTCCAAACTCAATGATAAACACCTTTATCCTCATTTTTCTCATCAGAGAATAAGAGCATATTTACACGCATCTTACGCTCACTGTCAAATTTTGAGAAATGGAGGGGACCGACTACTATATGCTTGTTCTGCTCATCGGACTTGAGTTTATCCAGGCCATAAACATGCCTGAAATTTAGGTATGCTCTGGAACTTAACGGTGAACTCGATGCCGTCAAAGTTATACCCTCTGGAGATGTAGTATTTTTAGGCGTCTGGAATACACCACGACGCTCATGATGATCTCAGTGAGTGTAATTTCTTTCGCAAGCCAGATCTGACAATACAAATAAGCCTGGTCGTTTTTAGTTTCGACATTATTACAGGATTTCTTGTCTTTTGTTTCCTTAGGAAGCTGGACATGCCATTTATTGGATCATAGACATGTGCATGGATGTCCAGGTGTAGTATTTGCCTGAGTGCTTTAGCTTATCCCCTTATTCCATCTCAGGACATCGGGCCAGTATAGCTCTCAAGGTAATCTCACGATAACACACGGTGATTAATGTGCTCAAGGTTATCACACCATTGTCGCCAATAAGATAATGAAGACTTACCTTTTCAGTGCCAGAGGCAACTCTGGGGAGGTGCGGCAGTTCGATGTACAGCACTGCATTGCATTTAATGGCGGAATACAATGTGTCATTACAAACCCTGAGGTGCTTTGTTTCTACAATGGGAAGGTACGCTCTTAGAACCCCATCAGTACTGCGGTACCCTCCTGCCCGCTGCTCGATTCTAGTGAATGAGACGTGCTCCTCAAAGGCATCCACAATGAAAGAGTATTCTAACTGCGGTATGGTGTCACTGACCTGGTGTCCATCACTAAGAGGATGGGAGAGGGAACTGTCAGTAGCCACAGCATCATCTCCATTACTAATACTACTACAACTAGATGAAAATGCTGCTTGTGGTGAGTTGTTGAGCAGTATGTGTGATACCTTGTGAGATCGGCAAGGACAACTTCGTGGAGGAGGAGGGTAAGATTCTGCCGTATCGGGCCAGTGCGAGCAGCCGTTGCTGGCGAGGCATGCCTCACCGGGCCCTGCTTTATTGCCCCCGGTACCCGCGCCTCGGCGTATTGCTTGAATGGTGGTGTTGTAGAGAGAGAGAGTAACGAACACAATTAAGTATGACGTCCCATACATCGCTAGCTGCTGTTACTGCTGCAAGGAAAGAAAGAATACAGATTATATTTAAGCAGAGTAAGTATATGTTATCTATGTTGCTGTGGCTCCTTTGCATCTGTCTCATGTCATCCAGCATCTCCTCATACTGATGATGGTCTTCCTCAGTCTCCTCCACCCATTGTGGCATTTCGTCCTCGCCTGAATTGGGGAAGAGCTATATGTTCATCTCAGTGATATCACGTAAAACCATATATTTAAATTGTTTAATAATTATCACGTAGACATACACAAAGAACAATGAGGAAAAAAATTTATTTAGCGTATATATTTACAGGATATCTGCGATTGTTTCTTCTTATCCTCGACACATATCTCTCCGTGTTCCTCTTCTTCTACCAGAACCGAGCGAGGTGGCGCAGTGGTTAGCACACTGGACTCGCATTCGGGAGGACGACGGTTCAATCCCGTCTCCAGCCATCCTGATTTAGGTTTTCCGTGATTTCCCTAAATCGTTTCAGGCAAATGCTGGGATGGTTCCTTTCAAAGGGCACGGTCGATTTCCTTCCCCATCCTTCCCTAACCCGAGCTAGCGCTCCGTCTCTAATGACCTCGTTGTCGACGGGACGTTAAACAACACTAACCTAACCTAACCTTCTACCAGAAAATCGTCTATAACAACAGAGAATATGCACCATATTACATATACGATGAAATTCTTGTAAAACAGAACGTATTACATATACATAGTACTAGGAAGAACAGAAATATATGTACAGTAATTACAGTTCTGATGCTGCTGTTGCTGGCTTTCAGCAACCAGCTCACCGATTACTTGTTGAATATGTTCTGAAACAATAAGACTGTATGTGTTCAATACTGCGTAATTCTTAGTGAAAAAGTTTCAGTTATCGTTTTTGATGTTCGAAATCATGTACAACAGCAAGAACTCACTGACTGATCACTAAATAGCACCAGCATATTACGTAATCAACAACAACTAAAAAACTACTTAGGAAGCGGTTGCTGCCACTGGTTCATCTCAGCATTCATTTCATCCAAAAGTACCTGGATGTATGATGAAACAATAAGACGAAATGTGCTTAATACTACGAAATTGTTAGTGGAAGAAAAAGCCACAGTTGCTGATCTGAATATTAACTTACCAGGTAATTCCCATTGCCTCAGGTGTTTCTCGCCACTGGTATTGCCGCCGATGTTGTTGACACACTTCATTTTTACAAATAAAAACTGGAAGCACACATGACCCAGAAGATGACCTGAGACAACTGCGAACGATATTTCAATGAGACTGGGGGTGGTGAGGGTAGAATTCATATAGACTCAATCTGTGACACTAATTTGGCGTGAAACAGTCTGACTGCAGAATTCAGGTATACCTTGCTCGACAGGGTTGGGCAAGTTGTTTCACACACGAACAAACAGGATATAAGCGTTTTACAGAGAGTAGAGGTGATTTCCCAGGTATCACATTTGAAAATGACGCCAAATTCTGCTCTGCGGTCATTGAACTGTCCAGTTGGCGATGCTGGAGGCGCTGCCTATATGGGTGAATAGTGATTGATATATTACTGAATGTGGTGTGGCTGCCTTCAGACCGTGTGGGTTACAGATAGTGCGTGGAGGAGTTTTCTTGTGTTCTCAAACATCTCTGCGTACAAGACCCCTGATATATGGCGTGTATTTCTGAAATGTTATTGCTTGATTTGCTTTTGTCTCTCTATACACATGTGGATGGACCATATCACTCTATCTGATGTGATCATCAATAATCAATTCCCATCGATGATGCTTGACAGTCAAGGAGCGTGTGCTAGTTGTCCGCTGGCCTGGCCACAAGGTTTCTGGGCACTGTGGGAAGCAGACATTTCTTTCGTAATATGTTATTTACACTGCCAGTCTGTCGTACTGTAATCAGAGCAGGACATCACGTCTGATGTTTGTGGCAGCGGAAAGCTAGTGCTTCCTGTCACCTCTTACACGCTGAATTCCGACGCAACCGACTGCCATCATCTGGCGTTTTGTTCGGAGATTAGCGCGACTTCTTGTCTGTGCGCCTCTCTCCCTACCTGTGTGCATGGTAGTACAAGACACGGATGACGGTGGATTAGCCGACAGCAGCCGTGGGTCCAAGCGGGTGTAGTACGGCCTCTATCCCGATCTGCGGGCGCGGGAATACAGGAAACGGAGGACGCGTCTGCCCTACGGTCTGTACGATGACGAGATCGAACGATTTTTAACACTGTAACTACATATAGTGAATTATGATGATGACGATTTCGTGATGGTATTGCTTGCACGAACGGAAAAAAGCGATCTATTCAATTACTTCTTTGGTACGTATTTTACAAGACCTGCATTTTCTGAAACAGCAGAGAATGTTTAGCTTTTCCCACCAAATAAAACAGGGATAAGACTTAGCGAACTGAATTTTATCAATAAGCAGTATAACCTTTGCTATGTAATTGACACTGATTAGAATTTCCTGTCATACAATCTTTTCTCTCCAGCACACATTGAGTCTTTTACCCGCCATTTTCCCGATGGGGGAGGGTAAGTGGCGGCCTGGCGGATCTACCACCGGCGAAGATGTTAATTAATTTATCGATTTACTTAATCAACCAACCAAGTTAATAGATTGGGAGAGGGGTGTTTGAGTAACTCCGGCGACAGGGAGGGGGAACTTAGGAGGGTTCGAGAGGGGAGTGAGGTGGAGGGGGATAGGTGGGTAGCATTTTCGCAAGGACGAACTATACCCAGGCAATCATAAATCAACCCTCAGACGGACATAAGCCAAATTAGCAAAACAGTAGGTTAAGCTCATAAATCAATCGGATGACAGAATTTAATTTATTTCCATATGAATTTTGTATCAAAAGGGGAGTAGAAACCCTGTTGCCCTACTAATTACAACAGATTGCAATGGAGTTTGTGAGATACAATTCTTATCGGTGCGACTCTCATGTTGCCACGGAGCTAAACAGTATGTGGTAAGACACGCAGTGTGACTCCATGTGTAAGAAGCAACAAGACAGCTCGAATCACGTTTATGTTTCATTATCAGCTGCAATCAGTAGCTCATTTGAAGAGTGATGTTATTGCGTGTGTGCATTATTTACAGCTGAAGAAGCAAAACAATGAAATACTGGATGTTCCCATACCATGTTATAAATATCAGACATAATTTGCTTTCTAATGAGCTCTCCCATCACAAGTGGAAATTCTAGGGATTCTACAGAATGAGTCCAGATCGCTTCCCCTTTTTGGAGTAAATGGGATCAGCTACTTTTAGAAAGCAGCAAACATTCTTTGAAACGTCTCCTGGTGAGAAAATCTCATTGTAATAAAGCAATCCAATGAAAGTGTTTCGGTAACGTTAAAATGCCACTCTCAAAATCTTGTTTTTAGTAAGACCACTTTGTTCAAGTGGTATGTTTCCAAACATTTGCTAGAAATTAATGAAGCGAGGATAGTACCTCTGCAACGGTACAGTTTCGCCAAGAAATACAATAGACAGCTTGAGCAGTATTCAGAAGCAACATTCCTGAATTAGAAGTGAGATTAGTTGCCATCATTGGAGCAGCAGTGGGTGGAGGGCTCTGAGTAGGGGTAGACAATGCGTTTGAACACATCGAAGAAGTCCTTGATGATAAAGATATCCGATGAGTACTACTCGGCTTCATTCAGCTGCTCATTCACAGGTGAAAGGAACCTAGTTTTCAGATCTCATCAGCTGATGACTCCCTGTGTCTTTTCATGTTAGTATATTTAGGATATCCAGCTTCGGAATGTATTGGCAGCTATAAAAAGCAGAAGCACGAAGCAGTTCTACTCGTAGCATAAGAGGGCATAACAGGCGATAATACCATCGCATGTGGGGCATAGCTGCCGACTCCGTCTCGGACAACGCTTCCTACGTCACATGCAGAAATCAAGTTGCCATACTGTATTTGTCGGATTCAGCGGAACTCAATGTTCGATGAATTTCTGTTATACATTGGATCCTATGAATATATACTCTATCAAAGCACCAGTACACATTATGCCTCGAGAATACGAGTAAATCCTTCTCTTTACGATTTGTTGTAGTAAAACGACGGGAAACGTCACACTGCTGATGGAAAAGTTTTCGTTCTTTTTTTATTTTTACATTATAACTCACGTGTTATGAGAGCAAGCCATTTTGAGGCATCGCAGAAGAAGATTCGAGGAAGTCTGTCGTTCTTGTTAGGATTTGTTATAACTAAATGTCAATAAGGTTTCTGTGTTTAAAGCCTTTAGAAGCCTGTTACAAAAACAAAGCGTCATTTTAGGCTGAGTTTCAATAAGGCATACTTCGTTTGGATGCCATGTTATTTAACCAAAGGTGAATGGATAGTGGATTCGTGCCCTATTGCACACACTTGCAATCTCCTCATTATCTAAAGGGTTGTTGGAGTTTCCTTTGAAACTAATAAAAACCATTTCTGTAATGTTTGAAGTTAAGTAAACACAATGTCACTCTCTACCAGGAGCGAGTTTGTTATGTTTGGTGTACTTTTATAAGCTGATCACCTTACTGAGTGGACGTGTATCTTTCATTTTTGTCTTATTACACAATTGTGGATACTGAAAATTTGTTTATGTATACCACAGGCAATACAATGCGACTAGTCAAGATAGGACATGTGTGTTTTGATAGAGCTAACGTAGGAATTCTATGGGCATTCTTTGTAGTAAACAAACTGCATGGTCTGCAAGCGGAATGAAGCGAAGTGCCACTGGAGAGCGCTGAGAGTGCAAAATCACGTTAACCATCACGGACAATGTGTCAACGGCGCTGCGCCTCGCGTCGTCGGATCTCTTTGTACACGCCAGCGTTAAATGACTCGACACCTGGGACAACTGCTTTAGACGAGAGCTTTCACTTGATGTCAAATATTTTAAATGCTTCTTTCGTTGCACTCTAACGTGTTTTCTGCGCTCCCTATCATCTTCGAAATCCATGTGGCAAGTGCAGTACTAAAAATTACCACTTTTAGGCGAGCAAGTAACTGTACTATTTGAATTGTTAGGTCCATAGGTTTCAGAACAGTAATTTACGTAAAACGAAATCTTGAGGAGTTTTGGGCTCTGAAATGTGCCATGTGCTGTTATTAAAAGGTTGTTTCTGTGTGAAACAATAGATTGTTTGAATGTACTTGACTGCTGAAAACAGTTTCGCCTATCGTTTCCTTACTCCTCGTTAAAGAAGGGAGTCCGATTTTATTATTTGTTTAGGCGGGCTGAAATGTAGACTAGTGAAAAGTTGTTTGCGATTATTAAGATCCCAGCTGTTTTATGGATGCTCATACACGTAGTTTACAAACCCTTGTGGCTTGCTTTTAATAGTCCATTATTAGAATACACAACATCATCAATCTTCTTATCATATAAGAAACCCGCCGCGACAAAACAATATAAAGTGCAACATGAAGAAAAGAAAACAAATACAAAAGTGAAAGCCTTTTACCCAATCACTACAGTCAAGACTGTTATCACTGAGATAGTAAGTGCTACAACACTGATGCGTCTTGTGCCATCCCTCATTTGAATCTTTTAACTTCTAACAGTGTGATCAAGATGATGAAACCTGAGATAAAGAAAGTAGAATGTAAGAGAAAAAGTACTTTTCTACGACTTTGTTTCTTGTCTCCAGTATCATTCGTGTAAACATATTGAACAGGCTTTTTCTCAGTGATTCTTTGTATCAGAAGTTACACAAAATGTAGTTGCCTGTTGAGAATCAAATGGATATTAACGAATTTCTAGTTAACGCAGTACGAAAGAGGAAACCTACTATACTGATTTAACGATGCACTATGAAAGTGACCTGTGTTGAGACATTCAATAACGTCTCAGTAATCAAGTAGCTGATCAAGTGCATAGTCATGGAATCATTAGCTTAACGAAAGGGCTATGTACCATTTACACCTCCTGAAAACAATGGGTATGGACCACTTAATTTTTTATTCGAGTTTAATTGAGTGTGGACTTTGAATAGGAATACAAAAAGATTAATATTAAATGTGCACAATGAACTCTAACTGCTTCTTCGTACCTGGTGTTTATAATTAAGCTTACGGTGTTCCGAATGCTGCAGTGGGCCCTGTATACATTACAGGGCACTGAAACATCATACGGGGGATCGCGGAGTATGCTGAAAAAAATTATAGTTTCACCTTCTGCCACAAGGTGAACTTATGACGCTACAAGCAGGCAGGATGTCTAATATTCCTTGTTTCGACGCCAGTATGCTGTTAATCGCTTGATTACGCGAGTTGATTTATGTTTTGAAGTGACTGATGTAAAGGTTTAAGAGGGTTAAGAATTCCGTATGAAACGCAATGTCTTTATAAACAAAAGGTCGAGCACTGCTGCTAAGGTTGTTTTATCAGAACGACAGTAATAGCAGCAATGCACTGTGGTAATATCGCTGACAGAAACAGCTGTGTAGTGGCACTATGTCAATAAATGGGCTAAAGAATATGATCAAGAAAAAAGATGAATTTGGGTGTGCAGTAGGAAAATGGAGGAGGCTCATTTCCATTGCACTTCTTGATGAAGTTTGCTGTATCTATGGCCCAGCGTGCGGTACACTCCTCAAACCGTGAGACCAGGGCTCGAGCTGCGTCACTAGAAATGTATTTCTACTGGTCCACAGTTCTAAGGATTTTGTGGTGTGTTTTACACTGCTCCCCCTTCAAGTTCCACAACATACACCAAATGAAGTCCCAAGATAGGCTACACATCCGTCACTTTGTCCTTCGCCTTTTTTCACGTTTGGAAATGGATTATATGTGGTCGGGGAGTATTCTTGGACAGGCGAGACAAGTTTTATTCCCTACAGTGTTGTGAACGCAGAGAACTGTTACAGACGGGGCTCTACTCCGTCACATGTTGTGCAGGAACGTCCATTGCTCTCAGTTTATGTGCTTGTGGGGTGGTTTCACATGCTCTTTCATTTTCAGTCGTTTTTCCTTCAAGGGGATGCTACCTTGTGGACTTTATAGGTGTACAGTGATCGCTACACGTTATAGGGACCTCTTCGTGCAACTCGTGGTTCCATGATTGAGAGACTGCATCGCTGTCTACACACCTGTTTTCATGAAAGAGGGCACTACACGACAGGTCGCTTGTCAAGTGAGAAAGTTTTAGTTCGAGAAACCTTGGATGACGCCCTTATCACCTATTGGCAATGTCAAGATGTGTGCCCTTCCGCATTCCCTTGGCCAAATCCATGTGATTTTTGGATGTGGGGATACCTTAAAGATCGTTTCTATTGTGGACGTATGCAGGCTCTTCCTGATCTGAAAAGTAGCATACAGTGACATATAGTGCAGATTACACCGTATATGCTGCGAGTAGCTGTCGACCATACTGTGTCACTGATGTAGTATGTTATTGAGGCGGGAGACCACGCTGAACACATATGGTAACTTGTGACCGTATTCTAATAAACATAACAGAACCATCGTTTTCATGTGTTTCATTATTGCTCCGCTTTCCTTGCTCCATTACCACATTATGACTGCTTGTAGCGCTATATTTTACCTAGTGTGAGAAATGAGAACTATTTTTTTAACATTATCCGTAAACTCTCTGATAAATGAATATACCAACGAGGTTTCAGGGTCATGCGATGTATACAGCTTGCACCTCAACATTCGGAGCACCGTGAGTTTAACTCTAACCAGCAGATAGACAAAATGTTCAGGTCATTGTCACAGATAGTGCATACATCAAGCAAAAATTGAACTGGACAAAATGTACCGGGAAAACTTGCACGTTAAGTTTTCTGAACAGCAACGAATTTTAACTTATGCTACTTCAGAAAATGACTTTACTCCGACTATAGAATTTCATCAGTAGAGTGTGATTTGATGTATTACGCCAGAAATTAATACATCGATATGGAAAATTAAGTTTAATACAGCTCTTTAAATTGCCAAGAATGTATTGTTGACGTCTCAGTCAAAAAGAAACATTGTTTCCGCTTTTCAAGTAATTTTGATAAAGTAAACATATTAGATTAGAATATGTTTGCAAATTGATCTAAATTTTAAGCAGGGAACTTTGCACTCAATTTTGACACGAAAAATACAGCAAAAACATTTGAAATCTATGTCAGGAATATGGTGATGTCGGATTTAAGTAAAAGAGTGAATTCATCAATGAACCATATTAAGTTCCAGGAAAGTCCCGTTTGTTTCTTGTTCATATTAAGGTCAAAACTGAATACCTTGGTCGTCAGTACGAAAAATGAAATAGTTGTAATGAACCATTTCCAAAACATACAATGGCTTACTGTCTGGTCATTGACGACTCGAAGTGTACCAGATCCAAAAGTAAAGTATGGTTGCACCTATGATCATGAGAACTACAGCTGAAGCTGGATGTAGAAAAGGCTGGAAAATAAATAATATTTTGATAATTGATGCCGTTTCTGAGCAATACCCACTGAGAGCACCCATTGTCAATTTAAGAAAGGAAAATGAAGAAATAGAATTAGCCATGAATATAGAAGCCTCGTTCAAACTATTGAACCGTTCCATTCAGTTAGTATTACAGAACAACAGTTTTTTCATTAAAACTACTCTATTAAAAGCACATAGACACTCTGAAGAAAACTGTTCATGAAGATGTAAAAGAGTTACAAATTAAATATAGTTAATGAAAAGGCAGGAGTTGCTTCTACCAAAACAGCTAATAGTCATTTAACGTTAAACTGGATAAAATGGAAAGAAGTATGTATAATAATTTTTAATATTTTTGATAGACTTAATGAATCTTGAATACTGCTGATTACTACATGTTTACAAAAGATTTGTTGAGCTCCATGTGTAACATGGCATATATTTAGGAAAAATTACATTCATTTAATGAGATGGAGATTGATTTATTATAAATTCTTTTAATTTTTGAAGCAAGTAACTTTTTTATGACACAATTGCAACAGGTTTCGGCCTTCAGTGGCCATCTGCAGATCTGCAATAGAAAAAAGAAAAGATTAGGTTAACGCATGAAACAAATACAAATATTTTCACTGTATATGCTCGTGAGCTAAGTACTGTTAACACACGTATGGTTCAAACGTACGTGCAGCATTTTGTGAATAAATTGTAACGTACCAACTACACTACGCAGTAGTGGAGGAGGAGGAGATTAGTGTTTAACGTCCCGTCGACAACGAGATCATTAGAGAGGGAGCGCAAGCTCGGGTGAGGGAAGGATGGGGAAGGAAATCGGCCGTGCCCTTTCAAAGGAACCATCCCGGCATTTGCCTGAAGCGATTTAGGGAAATCACGGAAAACCTAAATCAGAATGGCCGGATACGGGATTGAACCGTCGTCCTCCCGAATGCGAGTCCAGTATGCGAACAACTGCGCCACCTCGCTCGGTCTACGCAGTAGTGTTTTTCTTTTAGCTTGCATTTGGTAATAATAGTAATAACTCAGAGGCTTCATCTAAATTTAATGAGAAGCATTTCGTGTCGCCCATAAGACGACGTGAATTCACTATTTGTGTTGTATTTCAATTAAAATAACGGAGGCACTTCAGATGATATTAGGCAGGCGGACTTGAGGAAGTTATTTATGGAAGACGATTACTTGCCAAGAGAAGGAGTGTGAGAAAATAACGCAGGCACAAGTCGCACATGTGCGGCAGTCACACGGGGACACAGAAAATTTCTCGATTGTTTGTGGAGAATCTTCGCGTAGCTAGACACTTCTGTCAGCTTAAAAATCGTGTGGAACGACTATGTCAAACGTGTATCTCCGTACTAGTCTGCTATGCAGCAAATGGAGTTACCACAAGAAAGATAAATATACATGGACTTTTTAACCACTCAGGATAAGAATTAGTATTTAATAGTAATCTAAATGACGTAAGCCAAGATACTACCTAATCAGTCAGGCTCCCCTGTCGCAGTTAGTTTGTTTTCGTTTAATTTCAAAACCGAGTAAATCAAATGTGACTCACGAGAACCGAGGTGCATGTTAAGTGGATGGGGCGTGCCAGATAAGCTGTAGGCGCGCCCGAAAGCATATGTCACTAGAGGGCTGACTGAGAGGCATGTCACGTAGAAGAACGCTCCCCAAAAATCATCATCTCCGATTAAACGTATTACTTCAGTAATTCTATCGCTGTTCGGATACCACTCCGAGAGTACGCTCGTCTGATACTACTCAGACTGTACGACACGGCGGTTGGGTAGCAACAAGCTATTCCGCAAGTATTACATGCACTATTTTGCACGAGTAGAAAGAGATTTTGATGATCTAGGTATCAGTTCATTAGTGACTAATGCTACTTATAGCCCAAAGAGCTGCACAAGACGAAGAGATTTTCTCCGCCAGTTGCATTATTAGAATTACAAGCTTGTTTCAAAATCATTGCGAGTCCGAGTTGCCATAAGTAACACACTGTCTAACAACTCTAACATTCCTTCAAGTATTTTAAAATTTTCCAAATAGGAGCGAAGGCACTTTCAACTCAAAATACTAACAAATATGGTGTGGCATGTACTGCGACAGGAGAAAAAACAAATCTACGAGGTAATGCTGCTCCAAATAGAGTAAATGTACGTCTCTGTTACGGTCCCCTTTTGTGACACCTTACAACAGCGTCAACAACCACGTGCTTGACTTTTATTATTGTGAAAGAAATATAGGAGTTAACCTTTTTTTTGTTGTGTTTGCGAGGTTAATACACAATCTGCAGCGTTTTTGTATGTTCAAACCTCAAACGCTGTTGCCCTGCTAACTTCTATTTCTGTCAAGTAGTTCGTTTTCACTGAACTCGCAGTTAGAAGGGTATCGATAATACTCGTTATTTAAACGTACTGGCAATAACGAACGTTGACCATCGGGCCGGTGACAGCCGTTCAGGTGTAGGGCGTGGTTTCTATGCCCGCTGTGCAGCAGCTCTGCAGTTCATCAGTTAGCTAAGGACGGCTTGCTTCTAGTTTTTTTTCGGTGTGTAGGGGAGCTTGTTCGTCTTACAATTGAGTATTTTTGTTAATAAATCCATGAAATTTTCCGTTCAGGTCTGATAGGGAAACAGAAATTGTCCCACAAACTATTTCTACCACCTCACTTACAAGTTCATACAGATTAATGTGTCTGAAGCCTCTGTATGTAGTTAGTTTCTGTTTGTTTCTGGGACTTTCTAGTAAACACGTCATGAATGGTTCAAATGGCTCTGAGCACTATGGGACTTAACATCTTAGGTCATCAGTCCCCTAGAACTTAGAACTACTTAAACCTAACTATCCTAAGGACATCACACACATCCATGCCCGAGGCAGGATTCGAACCTGCGACCGTAGCAGTCCTGCGGTTAAGGACTGCAGCGCCTAGAACCGCACGGCCACCGCGGCCGGCAAACACGTCATGAATGTTATGTCACTGGCACACATAACAGATGCAGATATTAGATACGCATGTCAATATCGTCGTTTACCTGAAGTGAGGGGGGAAAACTGGAACCATTAGACGACCCCAATTTCTACTTGTACTTTTGTATTAATGTATACCAGTCCGACGCTAGTCTACTGCTAACGAAGCGGCGGCCTGCTTTGTTAAGTGTTATCGTGGACAAATAAAAGTATCACATCTTTGTATAAAACTCATGACATTCGAGATCTCGACTTTTACTTATGGTGCACATACATAATACCTCTGAATTGTACATTAGCCCGAAATTTCGCCATGGAAATTATCAGGAATATGGTGTTGCGACACCTGGCTCTTATTTCGCCTGACGGTGTTGTTCCATTTTTGACGGACAAACACTACGTGTGAATGGAGAACAGGGAGAAATATGGTCATAGTCTCTTCCCATTCATTTAGTAGCACTAGAATAATAATTTTTCAATTTCAACACATACCACAAAGAATATTCAAGTGCATGTGAATTACGAAGGGACCAAACTGCTGAGGTCATCGGTAACTAGAATTATGCACTACTTACACTAATTTATGCTAAGAACAACACACACACCCATGCCCAAGGGAGGACTCGAGCCTCTGGCGGGAGCGGCCTCGCAATCCGTGACATTTCATAGCAGAATGTATTTTTTTAAGCAACATTTTTGAACAAGATGTATGCTTATAATAATGCGTTTGAGTGAGAAACTCTTAATTACGGTACAGCGAAAGGAAAGATTTCTACTTCAAGGGAGACTCTCAACGAAATGGACTTTCAAAAATCAATACTTTGTACTTCACTTTTTTTATCCAAATGGAGTTTTAAACTATGTTCCTGTGCTTGCAGATAATAATAATGAATTAAGGATAGTCCGCCTGTTGATAGAACACAAAATCCTTCAATTTCCTTAGGTTCCAAAGATTTTTAGAAACTGCTGTTTCACCTCGAACTGATTTTTTTCTGTATTCTTTCAATTTTTGCGTAATGTCCTGTGGTTGGCAACAAAATTCAGCAGTAAGTCTGTGTTAATAGAACATATCATCACTGATACACCTCACCCGCCCTGAGTAGATCTTGTTTGGTACTTGACTGATAGATGTGTTGTTGTTATTATTTTTGCGTTTAAAAAGAATTTATCTAATAATCATTGCCAATTTATGAATGTTGCTTCATTGGTTGTGGCTCGAATGTAAATCCTCAGTGCGAAGTGGATTAAGTCACAGAAAGGAAATAAGATCCCGAATTTTCAAATCCTGATGAGGAAACGTTACTTTAAACATAAAAGTAATAACAATACATTTAGCACGTAAATAATAAATACAGTTTAGAGCACGTCACCCGAAGCCGTGATGACATTCCGTGCTAATTTAGAATTATTGCTGCCTTCTAATGACAGACACAAGGTAACCTTAAAGTAAAACGAAAAAAAGAGAAAGAATAAAAGAGAAATTGTACTAATGATAACGCAAATTCGGTGGAACATATTCGCGAATTATACAAAACGAACAACGTTGTGTGCTTGCAAGAAGGGGTACCTTCTTTACTTCATTATGTCTATAGTTCACGCTTTTCACTAATGCACTACAGTAGGTCTAACCTTAGAAATTACTATGTCATCGAAGAGATGAATGGCATTTCTGTTTCTGGAGTGGGTGTGGTTAAACCTAGAGCTCCCATTCAATAAGTCTCTACCAGTTAACGCAAAATGTTGCACAAGAGTTTCCGTTTTTGAACAGTTAAATTTCCCACATTGCTAAACAGCAAATTGTACAAGCTCAGTATAATACCTCACAAATTAACCTCATTTTCTTTTCTCAGTTACAGATACTCTTTGTGAAAAGAGATACCTCACAAATTAATATCATTTTCTTTTCTCAGTTACAAATGTTCTTTGCAAATCCCAGAGAATAGTTCCAGATTTGTAGAGATCATAGAAAATACGTCTACCTACATAAGAGTTACTGCAAGCAGCATTCAGCATAAGTTTGCTCAGTATAAAACTTCTAAGACAGCTTTGTGCTCTTAGTAATATAATTTTATCAATATTACCTTTCGGTTAATTACATCATAATATTTGAATAAAATGTTAGTCTGAAAATCTTGCGTTCAGGATCTGTATGCTTTGCCCCATGAAATTAACAATTTATTTATTCAAACATCACTTACTAAAGCTAATACTATCGTACAGGTTAAATCACATAAACTGCAGTACACAAACTGTAGTATATGCATTATCTACAACTGGAATGAATTTTCAGATGTCATTCCATTTTCATTTTTGGTTATTGATGTGCAGTAATCAAAAAAATTTTATCTAATCGGGTCACCTGAAACAATGTGTGATCTCTTTGCTTAGCTATTATTATCATAAAATTAAGTTTAAGTGAAGTCACAGAAGTTCAACATTTCTCTTTCAGTTAAAGGATTGGACATCCTATGAGAAATAGAAAATTAAGCCTTAGAAAGACAGTTCATGGAGTATGGTCATCACTAACATCAAACTGTAATATATATAACAGCAGATGTTAAAGAAATATAATAATTAATTGTGAGAATTATTTTATAAGTAAATTATTATATATGCAAATCAATAAAGTGAATGTTACTTACATCACTTCCATTGCATTAAAAGAAACAGCTGCAGCACGAATCTACATTTCAGGATAGATGATTAAATTATTATTTTGCTGACAGTGCTTAGACAGGTGTTTCTAAGGTTCCATTTCTTCATTAAAGTCTCTTCTGTTAAAACGCATAAGGGATGGCAACACAATTAATAAGAATTGTTGTCAGATCACAACAGCATGCAGAGGGCAGATAATGAAATTTAAGTCAACAGAAATTATTCAAAAGCTATTTATTTTCTTATAGAACCACTACAAATTCATAACTGTAACTACACAAATGTTGTATCCATTAAATATCAAAGCAAAAGAGGTAACCTAGATTCGTGCTGTTATAAAACAATATTTAATTTTATAAAAGATACTGTAAACGTTATCATGTTCCACTAAAGCTATTAGTAAAATATATTACATTATAATACTGATATATAATCTAAATTTTACAACTGTAACTACACAAAATTTGTTTACACTCAACATAAAATTAAAAGTGATAACATTGACAAAACTCTATATTCAGCACTTTTGTCAAACAGTCATTTGCTTTGTGAAACACGTTATGTGACAATCTCACATTCACCTGAAATTGTTAGTTTAGCTATATTCACCGTTTTCATAAACTGGACAAGGGTAATTTACAAAAGTGCAGGTGGTAACTTTGACTAGACAGAATACTAGGAGCTCATGTGATACCACCAGGAAATTGCACTCTTCACATCATAATTCGGTTCACATACACCTAATTTAGGTAGTAGAATGCAGATTTCAGAAGTACAATTGTTCTCTGTGAAACAAGGATCAAAGAAATTGAACATAACTGTATCCACTATGACACTGTTGTTGACTGAAGAGGATTTTCGAATTTCGTATATTTTTGTGTGTGTTCAGGGGGGGGGGTATGTGTGTGTGTTTACATATGCAGTAATGAATCAGTCAGAAAGTATGGATAGGGGCGGAAAGGTAAAAGATGAGAAGGGATCAAAAACTAAGTGTGGTGGAGCAGAGGAGAGGAGATGTTTGTTTCTGGGTGTGTCATGGAGAAGTGTGTGGAGGGGGAATTTTAAGCATTCTAAACAGTAACTGTATCATGTAATTCGACAATAAGAAATTCCCCATTACTGTACTGCATTGTGTATTTAATACTATAGTCAATAGAGAGGAATCTAAAATAGTAGCTCCACATTCTCCAGATGGATGCTGAGATTAGAGCAGCACCGAGTAATATTATCATGATTGTGGTTAATTGGAGAACAGTGGTAGACACACATAATGGCATGTTTTCCATATGTAATACTGATGTGTCATTCCCTACTGTTGAATTGCGCTCTGATTGAGGGGTAAGTGTGCCCATTTCAGCTTGTTCTGCTGTCACTCTGTACTCATCATAACCTTGTTTGAGGTGTTCCATTCCAGCAACAAATGTGTCTGTGGCATACATTTGGATATGCTCCACAGTTTCCACTTCAGATCTCAGTGTGTTAGTGGTCTGAATAACTGTAGTCTCCTTGGTCAAATCAAGTTCATCATACTGTTCAGTGAAGTCCCCCATGTCAGCAGATACTGCGGAATTATCTACAGTTTGTGATGCTTTCGATACTTGACTGAAGACTGCAACATTCCTGAAACCCAGAAAAGTAAAATTATTAGTAATGTTTGAGCGAAATTAGCTAACTTCAATGACAGAGAAACTAAACATCACTATAGCTACTAAAATATATTAAATAAATAACAGTGTTGACATAATGATAATTTTCAAGTCAGATAGGAGAATTTATTAATTAGGAAATGAATTTCCTTATCGAATGGTATTATAACATTCTATATAAAATGGAATGTAGCTGTGAAATGATCCTACAGTAGTAGAAAACTTTGATAGTTCTATGTAATGTTGAACAATGTAGACATAAGAGTAGTGTCATAGAGGCAGTTACAACTATATATTACCCTCATGACTGTCAAACCTAGTAGTGTTGTCTCTGTTTGAGAGTATAAAGAGGTATATGTTACAATCAGTGCACGAAACCATGAGAAACACTTGTAATGCGTATCCCATGTACTGGACCACCCATACCAGCTTGTCAATTAAGATGGCAGGAAGTGAAGAGTATGACTATGCTTAGCTTTACAGCGTTTTTGTTATATGTAGTATGTAGACAGCTATCAGTTTTGTTTCTTTTAAGAAATAGTTCCTCTGTAACTATTAACTATAATTTGATGTGCAATTCATTTCAAATTAGGCAGATAAAATCAGTAACAAACCGAAGTAACAATCGTGATGTATAATTGTCCTAGCACAAAACATAAACAAATAATAGTAATGACTTCATGTACAGTAGTAAACATAACTCATATCTGGTGTTATAAAATTATAAAAAAATTGTAACATTAAACACTGATCAATATGTAAAAGGAGGTTGTAACTTGCTAGCTGGTATTGCTTATTAGCCAAAAGCCAATTCATAGATAAAATAAAATGACTACAACCTACATGATTATTATACCTCATAAATATATAGCTATTTCTCGGCCCTTAGAGAGGCCTTTGCTTAGAATCTATCGTGTACACTTAAGGATTCAATTCACTTAATCTCAAAGTCCATTCAATCCGATCCAAAACTGAGTAACATTCATATGAAGACACTAGAACAACCATAAAGGGTAAGAACATGCTATGTAGTACTTACTCAAATTGATGATCAGGCAGCTCATATCCAGGAACGACGGTTGTGAAATTCCCAGAATTTGTGGGAGGTTCCTTAAGTACAGCTGTAAAAACTGAAATAGAAAAAAGTCTGTAAGCACCCACACAAAATTAAAATCGGGTAACGGTTTTCACTTTCTTAACAATTTGTCACAATACCACTGTATCAATAAATACAAACTGTAAAGAAGATCAATGTTCGTAATAGGGGACCATAAACTGTCATATCCTGTATGTGGTTTGACTGCAGTTAGTTATGACCATTCAGCTATATTAAAACGACGAAAAATATTTGTTTAAGCTATCAACGTGTTCATCATATGCATAGTTTTAAAAAAGTTGTCTCAGTGTTATATTTTTAGAAGGTTTATTCTGAGCCTGCTATCACTGATCCTGTCACTAAGGTTATAAAATTATTTCGATAGTAAAACACCTTCACAACGACCCAATTCATTCATTACATACGAAAATTGGTTTGAGAAGCTGATATAAGCAAATATAGTCTGAGGAATCGATTCAAAACGTTTCATAGACTGTGTAAATCAACCAATAATTTGGAAGCTCAAATCAAAACTGGAGTTGTAGAAAGAAATTATTCATTGAGAAATGGTACTTACCAAAGATACTTAGCAAAAAAGAGAAAAAATCCATGTCTGTAGACAGATAGAAAATAAAAAAAGAGTTCCCTGCTCTAAACAAGAACTCACGTCTTCTCCACACAAGGAACTGCTCGAGAATGACGCGAGTCACTGCTGGCTTTGTGATGTCGTGGACAAATGAGGCGTTAGACTGCTGGCGAGCGAGCCTACGGCTGATAGTAGAGGTCGCCCTTGTAGCGAAGACGCCAGCTCCATATCTCAGATAATCTAGGTAACAACCAAGTGAGATCTTCATGCGCTCTCTTTTATATTGGCCTCCAAATTTCCTGCAACAGGTGGCGTGAATGTTAGAAGTAAATGATGACTTTAAGACGGAAATAACCTGCGCTTTGAAATGAGGATTAAAATTAAGAGACGTCGGTGGAAATCTTTAACCACAGTGTGTTGCATCAGCTCTGTTTCAGATAAAACCGGCTTAATTCGTTATTGTCGCCTTCATTACGTATGGTTCAAATGGCTCTGAGCACTATGGGACTTAACAGCTGTGGTCATCAGTCCCCTAGAACTTAGAACTACTTAAACCTAACTAACCTAAGGACATCACACACATCCATGCCCGAGGCAGGATTCGAACCTGCGACCGTAGCAGTCGCGCGGTTCCGGACTGCGCGCCTAGAACCGCGAGACCACCGCGGCCGGCCTTCATTACGTATCATTTCGTGTAAAGAGTGAGGTGGTTTTAATAGCCAGTAAAATACACATGCTTTCACATTCGTGCATCGCAGGTTGGCTGTTGGCTCTGAGCACTATGGGACTCAACTGCTGTGGTCATAAGTCCCCTAGAACTTAGAACTACTTAAACCTAACTAACCTAAGGACAGCACACAACACCCAGCCATCACGAGGCAGAGAAAATCCCTGACCCCGCCGGGAATCGAACCCGGGAACCCGGGCGTGGGAAGCGAGAACGCTACCGCACGACCACGAGATGCGGGCATCGCAGGTAGACGGACACAAGCGGGATTTCGTAACCTACATCAGTTGTAGCTTTTATACCACTAAAATAAAATTTACGCTTTAATGGTGTATGTTGCTCAGTGTTATATAACAGTATGAACCTAATATGATAATTAGACACGTAGAACTGTTTTCAAGATAGTTATACTCTTTTAGTTCCTTCATATCCATTGTTTTGGATGGTTTGTCGCCAGCAGAAATTCATCCAAAGATTCAACAGGTGAGAGATGCGGAGCTGACTCCAACCATGAGGGAGAATTATTCTGCAGCTATCTAACTATAGGATGACCAACGAATGTGAAACACATGGAAATGGTACAAAGTGCATAATGTATTAGTCAACGAACAGTAAATACAAGTTTATGTACATATCAAGCTCGTTACTCAAAGCGAGGAGAAAAATGGACCATCACTACATGGAAAAGTCAGAACAGTAATAAACGACGTGCGTGGAGGCTTGTAGCCACGAAACGAAAAGGGAGATACAGGTTTTATCCACTGTGTGACTAGTAGCAATAAGATTATCAAGGTGTGTCCCATATTTTTTATCACACAGTAAAACGTGAAAAATTTTGACTTTTGTGTACGCCAACTGGATGAAAAGTTTTTCTGCTTACGAGTATGGACTACAACAGCACGTAAAGAAAAAAAATCTTCTTAATTTGCACAATAGCTGCACGTTCCTTTGCAACCGACCGATCGCTCGTAATAGAGTCTTGATGTTTAATGTCAATCTGGCGATAGCACCGGACTGCCCGTTTTTCCCACACGAGCGTTAATGTGAACAGATGCGTATGGTGGAATTTTCGAAACTTGCAAATTTGGGAACTAATTATGTTATGAAATAATGATTTAAAGCATAGTGCAATTAGATTTGCATCTTTGAAAATGTCTCATAATGAGGACTTGCCGTTAAAACACGTAGGTAAACATTCCTTTCCTCGCAAAATATTTAAAACCATTGGGATCCTTCCATCTTCATTACTATTCACAACACGTTTTGAGAATTTGTAAGAACATCTATAGGCAGATACAGCGGATTTTCGCATGTATGTTTCAGCTGAAGGTGGATAGTGGTATGTTCTCTTTTTCATTAAGGATTCCATTAAGCAGCACACAGCAAACAAATATCACTTGCAGGCTTGTATAACACTTTTAGAAACCAGCAGTAGAACATCCGGGTCGTAATATCTGTATAATAATACCACAAAGGTACCTCATTTGGCCCAGCGTAGTGCACGAACCCGACATGGCATGGATTCAAAAATCGTGGGGAGTGTGCTGCAGAAACTTTGAGAAATGCTGACTCTATAGTCGTCCATAATTGCATGGTTATATGCACAAATTGACCTCTCATTTACGTTCTGTATTGGTTGATCCAATTGGCCAAATCATTCGCTCGAACTGTCCAGAATGTTCTTCATACCAGTGATTAACAATTGTGGCCCAGTAACATATCACATTGTCATCCATCAAAACTCTATCGTTTTTTGGGAATATGCAGTCCATGAACACATGGTCTCCAAGTAGCCGAATATAACAATTTCCAGTCAGTGATCTGTTCAGTAGGACCAGAGGATCCAATCCATTCCATGTAAACACAGCTCACATTGTTGTGGAACCAACGTCAGTACGCACCGTGCTTTGCTAATAACTTGGCTCTATGGCCACACTCGAACTCTTCCCAACTGAAATCGAGACCCATCTGAGAGGGCAACGGTTTTCTAGTAGTATAGGGTGCAACCAATATTGTCACAAGCCCACGAGAGGCGATGCAGACGACGCCCTGCTGTTAGCATAGGGTATCTAGTTCCATAGCCGACTGACGCAAAATGTCACTGCACTGTACTACATCCCACCACAAATCCTCCGATTTCTTCGTGCAGTGTTGCTTTGCTGTTAACACCGACGATTCTACGGTATCACTGCTGATCTCGGACGTTAAGTGAATGTTGTTAGCCGCTGCGTTGGCCGTAGTGAGAGAAAATGTATGAAATTTGATATTCTTGGGACCCTCTTGGCATTGATGATCTCGAAATATTGAATTTCCAGACTGACTATTCCTAGAAGCCTGGATGTGTCTTTTCGGTCGATGCTTCCTTTTGGTGTAACTGTAGCAGAAGTATCTTTTTTTCTCCAACATTGGAATACTTTGATATTAGTTACATCGTCTACCCATTTGTTATTCAGCATTACTTTGTAGCTCCCCATTTCAGTGACTGCCATTCTCTTCTTGTCTGACCTAATTATCGTCCAAGTTATTCTGTCAGACAAGGTTAAACTTATTAGAAACACCGTCAGCAAAAATTCTCAATACTTCAATTTATATTTTCTGTCAACAATTTTCTTACTATAAGTAAAATAGGGATTAAACAGCAATAATTGTCGATCCTTTTTAGTGTATAATTTACTAACTTAATTCTGTCAGCAGCACCTTACGTAATTCGACTGTATTCCATTACCGTTGACTGACTTTTTATTATGGTCGTCTAACAACATTATTTCAAAACACAATCCATTAAGTTCAACTGCTCCTCCAAGGCCTTTTATGTCTCTGACAGAATTACAATATCATCCTCGAGCCGCAAAGTTTTTCTTTCTATACTCTGAACATTATTTCCCTCGCCGAATTTCTCCCTAGTATTCTCTATTGGGTTTTGAATGTACACGATTAATAAACTAGAAGAGAAAGGACGATCCTTTATCGCTCCCTTCTGAGTCTTTATCATGCGTTCAGGCTTCCCACTTTTGTAACGACGGTCTTGTGTGTGCACACATTTAGACAGCTTTCGCTCCTTGTGTTATACTCGCTACCTAGAGAATCTGAATGACTATATTATAGCGAATGTTCGCCTAAGCTTCCTCCAAATCAAAAGATGGTACAAACGTAGATATTCATTTATTCAGTCGATATTGTAAAAAGGAAGAATCACATACGTGCAAGATATTAGGCCTAGGAATCGATCCGCGTGAAATTTGGGCCATTATTCTGACAGTAGGTAGCCACTGCCTTCCTTATCTACAGCTTTGAAACTTTGGTGCGCACCGGTTGTTTGTTACTCGCTCCAGCCCACTACAGCCGCCTAATGCCTGCGAGTGATGTGCTATGCAGCCGAGCTACAGCCAGAACCCTCCTATCTGTGGCATGTTGATGTCGAGGGAGGATGTGAACAAATCTGCCCTACTTGTTTTGAAATTTTGTTCGACATCCAGTATTACTGTACGCTAAACGTAGTTACTAATGTGGGTGTGTGCTATGTCAACCTTAAGCACATGTAAGTTTAAGATTCTTTTAACAAAATTCTCGTGGTGATGCTCTGGCGATATGTGCCTCGAAATCAGAGTGAATAATCCAAAAGAAGTGAAGAATTATGAAATGAAACTAATAATTTTGATTTACAGTTTCATAGTGCCATTCATGTTGAATTATAGCGCATATCCTACAGATTTCGTTAACTTCAGCAGGGCTAGCTTTCGAAGAAAAAAAAGAAAACGTGTGACAGTAATGTTAATAATCAGATAGCGCTACGCTACTTATTTAATAAGAGTCTCAATCGTTTCATTCATATGGACTGCATTTGTGGATCACAAGACAAAAAGCTGTGTGGTATCAGCAACACGTTAGGAACTGCTCACTTTGACGCAGTGTACAGAGCAACTTACAAATGTGGAAAAATTAGTTCACAAATGTGTTACTTCACTGTAATTCAATCGCTAAGCACGAAAGCTTAAATACTGCACTTTCAGAAAGTGATAATTGCGTACTGTGTTTGTTATTGCCAAAATTTTCACGAGAGATCGATTCCTGGGGCTGATATTTCACAAGTTGGTTTCCTTCTCCTTAAAATACGAGGTCACGTTGGTGATGTCCTCTTGTAAGATACGTCGTAACTTCAGTAGGGCTTAGTGTATTCCTACACTTGTCCGGCACAATAAGTTGTGTTCCCCGAGTGCGTTTTCATCACTTTGCACAAGAGTGGCTGAACCTTTAAGTCTCTGACTGCTGGATTGGTATTACTGTCAACACGCTAGACCTCTTTTCCGCTTTCCTCTACGTCCACGAGACGTTGTGGTACGCGATTCTTTTCCTTTGGGGCTTCATAAAAGATCGTGTCTAGTTTCCACCACTACCTATTATTTGCCAGGTTTGATACACAGAACTGAATAGGCTGCTGCTTTCATTAATCCAGAGTGTGAGATGAATTAGATTTTTGATAGGATTTGTGCCGTATAACTAAAGGTGCACATAAAGATGACTTGCAAGAAAAATTAGGTTAGTTACACTTTCATTTGTTGTAAAAAATTTGAATTGCACTGTCGTAATATACTACTGAAACTGAGTCACCCTTTTGTGACAACCTTAAATAGGAGTTTCAATGTATAGCATTTTACATATGGAATATTTTCATTTTTTTTCTCTGTGCAGTACGCAAGAAGAAAATATTTTTTTTGTGGGGGGGGGGGGGGGGGGGAGTATGTATATGATGTTATGAAAAATACAGAATATTTTTCGCTTTTTCCAAGTAAAATACAAGAGTGTTTAGCATGACAGCGGTTAGCATCATATGTACGGGAAAATGGCGGAGAATCAGAGAGCATCTAGTCTATATCCTCTGAAGTAGCAATGTAGTATTATTGTTAGTGGTTTAGTGTAACGTTTTGGTACAAGTCAGTGGCCAGGGTGTAGTGCAGAGAGGGATAGTGTATGTATTAACGTCCGGAGAGAGGAACGATGGAAAGTTCTGAGCAAAACCAAGGATCCGAAGGTATATGAAATTTAGCGTACTTACTTGAATTCAAAGATGTACTTTGTGAATGGCTGTAAATCTCACACAGAATCGACAAAACAAGACTGTTGCCATGTCTTGAAAAGCCCGTGCACCAACGGTATTGTAGAGCTCGTACCAGTGGTAATGTAACATGCGTTGGCACCGACGGCAGCACCATACGGCCGCGGTTGTCTAGCGGTTCTAGGCGCTCAGTCCGGAACCGCGCGACTGCTACGGTCGCAGGTTCGAATCCTGCCTCGGGCATGGATGTGTGTGATGTCCTTAGGTTAGTTAGGTTTAAGTAGTTCTAAGTTCTAGGGGACTGATGACCACAGATGTTAAGTCCCATAGTGCTCAGAGTCATTTGAACCAAGCGCCATACGTAAAGCACTTTTAGCAATGAAATTGTTCTCTTCTTACTGTAACAATATTACGTATAGATAACTCTGATTATCTGCGACTGCATACAATTACGTATAGCACTTTTATCTGTCTGAAACACCGATATGCTTGTGCATCAGATATACAAATAAGAGTAAATCTGTATAGTTACATGGTAACCGCGTGCCAGATTTTGCGAATTTGGAGTTCCAAATAAATATTTAGGGTCCGCTCATTCTCGGCACCACATTTTGTGTTTTACTTTGTATTCTTTGGTGATGTGTTTCAAGCCGAAGTATGCTGAAAATGGTAATACATTGCGCCACAGATAAGTTTATGACTGTCATTTATTGCGAGGATATATCACCATACACAGGACATGGGACCTAGCATCCTAAGATTCGTTCTGTATGAGAGATTCACTGTGCAACTTCTCTTTCCCCAGATGTATAGAAAGTACTACCACGAGGGACGGATGATGGCCTGCTTCGGGGGCGTGTTACGAAAGTTGGCGGTGCCTCAACAAGAAATTGACAGCTGTATGGAACGTCTGTTTTTAATCGCCTTCCAACTGAGGAATGAGATCAGTTTACCTCGAAAGTCACGAACTGTTCACAACCTCTTACGGGATGTAACTCTTCAGGCTTTCCCTGCGATCAAATGGCATCTTGGGTTGTCGGGTGTTCTGCCAAATATCAGTGTCGTGCTTGCACGATATTTCGGTAACGTAGCTCGTAACCTTCATTGGATGCGACCTAAGACTGCTCATCGAGTGGACCTGGTCCAATATTTATGTCTGTGGCCTTACCCCTCCACCTGCGGTTGCAGGCGTTCTCTCTGCAGTCCGCGCCCCCTCGCTGCCATCTTCAGTAACGCTGCCGCTCCGTTTACCGTCCGCTGCGGTACTGGAAGTTCCCTCTGTGATCCACACCCGTAGTACGGACCGTAACATTCGCGTTTTGACGCGTCAGAGTTTCGTTAGATAGAGCCGGGAGTGTACATCGAAATTATTGGTCATCTCGACGCGGATCAGTACGTGCACATCATGAAACATGCTATGGTGACCATCGTGAGAACAGGCTATCCCAAAGAACTGACAGAGTTCTAGCAGGACCACTCACAAGTCACACAAGTCAAATCGTCCAGCAATGGTTTTCGCAACAGGGTGACGTCGACGTAATTCAGTGATCAGTTCGATCGCTGGACTTGAAACCTTCGAAAATTTTTGGGCCAGAATGAAATATCACATGAACTTTCACTGACAGACACTGGCAATATGCACAACTGACCAACCTTATGTTGGACACATGGGAGAGTCTCGCAAAGGATAACACATATTTCCAGATTCTGTCCGTCTCCATACCTCTTCGGATGAGCCCAGTAATTGATGCGTGTACCACAAACTAGCCTTGTGCGTGATATGAAACTTCCCTTATCTCTCCTTACTCCATATTACAACATTTAATATACGTATGTATTTGTTAATTGTATATATATATATATATATATATATATATATATATATATATATATATATATATATATATATATATATGTGTGTGTGTGTGTGTGTGTGTGTGTGTGTGTGTGTGTGTGTGTGTGAAGTAATAGTAGTCTTTATGATTAAGACATACAAATTTAAGAAAGAGCATAAACAAGTGAAGAAATGGTGCCGTAACATGAGACAATCAGAGAAAACACTTAAAAGTGACCAATATAGGAACAAGTAAACCCTAAAACAATAATATTCTCTTCTTGCGGCCTCTACAACAATCTCTACGTTTTCTATGTAAAAGAAGTGGAACGAGGACATACGAAAGCTCTATGTCAGTTAACATTCTTTGGAAGCCCAAGGATAGCATTCCACGCAATATGCCCATTTCGCTACGTCACTCTTCAGAGAAGTGATCACTGCAAAATACGTACATGTCTCTACTCATTCCGTTGCAGCTATCTTCTCTTTGAATTGTTTCAAACCTTCTCTGTATGGAGACGATGTCGGCTGCTTAACAGATTCAGAACGTGGTGATTTGTAGGAGCTGGTGGCTCTGGATATGGTTTGCTGATTTTGGGGGCTGGCCGGATATAATTTATATGCACATTTACACCGTTGTTTGCATCTTGTATTTGAAACGCCTGGTATTTTGTAAAGTCATTGTCTCTAAGTATATGCCTGTTACACGGGGAGAGCCCAATTTTCCAAATGCCGCTAGGGTACTTCCCTTGTTATTGTCCTCACACAGCTCGCTACAAGTAACTTTATAATCAAAAATGAGGTTACCAATTGCTTCGGTTTCTATTTCTTAAGGACACTATGTTTTAAGTGAACCAACGAGCACCACACATCATACTGCATTTTATGTGTTGAATTGGGTGATCAATAGATGATCTCTTGCGTTGTCTATCACACAAACGTGATATGATGCCCATCGTGTATTAACACAACACGACTGTTACCAAATGGCTTCAGAAAGCTCACAAAATTGTCAGACGGCTCGGGAATAATATGAATCTGAATGAAACTAGCCGATTAGGGTAGCAAGTTATCGTAATATGAGACAGCGTGTCCCAGTATGCGACAATATTGCGTGTTAGGATGCCCGCTGTATCGCATATGAGGCATAAGCTATCTTGCGCTAGAAACATAGCGTCATTGTCACACTCGTCGGTTTGAAGGGCAGTTCATTATTGCGAATGGAAGAGTACTTTGTGAAGAGAACAGTCTTACGAACAGTGTTGCAACAGCTACTCAACTTCATATTTCGAAGTACTACAAGAACATACACTCAAAGAACTCGGGATTAAAAATTTATAAAATCCACGTTTCTCGACAGTGACCACCTACGTAATGCTTCTTTTGACACTGCTCTACGGCTCAACCGTTATGAGAACTGAGTTCTGATACTCCCCAACAGAGCCGAGCACCACTTTAGCCAGAGTCTAGATGTCTCCTATTAACGAACTCTCAAATAATAAATACTTTTCTTCGGTGTTCATAAGCATTTTCGGTTATCATAGTGACATATAAGTAATATAATAATAATAATATCAAATGATAACACATATAGTCACTATCTCAAATAAAATAAATACAGTAAAGCAAAGCGAAGTGAATTTTGTGATCTGGCGTCTGCAATTATTTATATATTCGAAGACCACTGAAATCAATGAGTTCTATTTTCCTCTCAAAATAGGTGGAATCGAACTATTATTTCCATTGGAATAACATATTCTACGCTAGTCGTGTCAGTTGGAATGCCGTGCAATTTAGTATCTGCGTACCGTATTCGGGTCATTATTTACGTCTGATATAATAGATATTGTCCGTCAGAATTTAAACTACTTACTCACACGCATTACGCTGAATAGATGAACTTATTTTTCGCAGCGTATTTGCAATTTTACTTCAAGACCAAAATTTATGACCTCATCGCGAACATTTATTCTCTCTTACCCAGTTTCATCTTAATTTTTTTCCTACTGCCTTTGCTTTCCAGTTATTTCTATTCCTTCTTTGACTAGTTTTATACATGCACACAAAAATTTCTCTCTGGCAACTGATTCGGAACTAATTGTTTTCAAAACCGAGAGTGACAGCGTTTCCGAATAAAAACACAAAGAGGTTTTTTTTGACATTTGCGTTTCAATTTGAGCTCATAATTCGAGAGAAAGTCGTTGTTTATTCGTGGCAAAGAAATGAATTATTATTCTAATATTTACTTTCCCATTTGAAATACGCGCTTCGTCAAAGATAAAACAGCATCCAGTGACTCCTATAAGACGAATGCTCTTACAGTAACTCTGATAAATTATGTTTAATGTTTTTTTAGTTTTGCTATAAAATTTGGTTAACTTGTTCTACGATAGATCGCTTAAAATCTGCAAATAATAAGGACCACTGTTATAACATAGAAAAGCCGTTGGCATCTACTTCAAAAGGAACAAAACGTATGTTGGGCAGATGGCGGCACTGAGTCTGACTGAACGATTTACGATCACACCCCCTGACTGTGAGCTGGTTCAACGGCGATACAACACAGGTTTCGGGCCTCAACTTTTTCTATCTGTTAAATCACTACATACTTCGGATTCGATGTCGACATCTTATACTTCCGTGTATAGTGTCTAACTGATATTAATTTTCAATGTTGTGTTCGCTGATACGAAAATATACTGGCGCTATAAGCCAAGAACGTCATCAACTGGACGAAAGTCATGCCACAATTTGTGACGTGGCTGCACACGCCGAGAATTCACGATGCTGTACTTAGCAATTTCTCGTGCGAATAGTTTTGTTTTGTGGCTTTATATACGCTATTTACTGAGTTCTTGTAAGGCTGGACACCTGAAGTTGAGTCACAATTTCGATTCTATGGGAAAAAACTGCGTTAGAATAATGTTTATGTTCGTTGAGTTGTCATCGACAGTCACTCTCATTATAGGAATAGAAAGGTTTTCCATTGAAGATGATTCCAGTGCGGTCATTTTCTTACACTATTACTGACTGGTTGTATACGTTTTCATGTCAAAACTAGCAATAGAGGAGATCACGAGAACGCAGGCCCGTGAACACACAGGAAAATTGGCATCTGTGCCAGCTTGTGTCGTTAGTGCCTCACTCCTGCCTTCTAACAGTACCGTTCTCTCACGCCATTATATTATTATATTATGATAATTTAATCGAATTTTTAAATGGTTATCAGCGCTGCCATCCGGAATGGGATGGAAATCGGCCGTGAAGAGCATCAGTTTCAATAACGGTTGCTGAATTAACCAAACTTACTTTTCATATTGTCCTTGGCTTTCCTAAGCACCTGTGGCTCAGCTAGTCGTCTTAATACAACTTGGGAGTGATTATTGAGGTCTGGATTTGTAAAGAACCAGTGTAGATATTAATTCACATTGGAAAGACACTGTGGTTTATTTCCAAATACAAGAATTTAGGCAGCCAGCTTCACGTTTTCCATTTTATGAAATTCGCCAAAGAGAGTCACATTTAAATAAACATTGTTTCCAAATTAATGAGACTACCATGCGTTTCAGTTCCATATTTCATTAACGTGCGTAGAACTTGGTAAAACCGACACTCATGTTACACAGAGAGTTCAGAGTAGTCATACAAAAAATGAAACTCCGCTTCTTAACATCGACTTTTCTCCTACAGAGCTAAAAAAAAGGCTCTGCTACATGACAAACTTCAAGAAGATAGCACAACTCTTTGGTTCAAAGCACCAGAAATACATTTTTGTAGCACTAACGTCAACGTCTTTGCTAAAGAAACACATATGTAAAATAAGTCTTGCATATGTTTTTCCCTATGTTTACTTTAACAGTTATGAAGATAGCATTACACTGGAAATAAACAAAAGGAATGGAAATTATATAAATATATAATTTTAAACATAACTTTGAAATGGAATCTCCTTGAGCAAAACCTGCAAAACGCAAGCTGCGTGCTCCCGAGAGACGAAACAGACGAATAGACTTTAACGGATAATTAATTTCTTTAGTATCAGAGATAATAAAAAATTTCAAAAATATTCCATAGAACTTGAAAAAGAGTGAAATTTTAAATCAGTGATCTCATACAACACACCACTCTCGTAGACTCCCTTATTTAACATTATATTTGTAATTTTCCACGAAAAATGGTTGAAAAATAAATGGAATCGTAAACTTCGTTGTGTGTGCGGTTGGTATCGTAATATACTGTTGAAGAAAGGACACTGAGGTACTGACACATTATGGGCTACGTTTCATTACGTTTTTATTGCTACCATCCAGTGTAGGAAGGCTGATGTCAATGTAAGGTAGCGAGAAGCGTTCACGTTTTGTCACGAGACAGATTTTCACAGGTCATAAGGGCATTGGGATGAGGAGCAGGCGTATCATTGTGGAACCTATAGAGACAACAGGAATTCACCTGCGACGCTTGGAGCGAATTAACGTAGCTGTCACTCTTTATATTTAATGTTTGAGTGGTAATTCGCATCTCCAGCCGTGCTTGTGGTGTTACTTGCACTGCCAGTTTGTTAAAAAAATTCAATAATTTTAAATCCTCACATAAAGAATAAACACAAGTTCCAGTTAATGTTGATAGTTATGATAATCACAGACCGATCACATGTGCACCCTGAGTGGGCAGACGCCAAACTGTTAAGACAGCTCACTACCAGTCTGTGATAGTTTTCAAAGGAGACAATACGTGAATCTGTGTGTTATTTATCATAGTTGCCTTGGATGATGTTCTAATGAGTGCGTGTGTTAATCTTGAATGATTTATGTTAAGTTGGTTTATATTTTTGTTAAAGAAAATAAATATTTTCACAGTTTTAGAAAAAGTGAGTTAGTGTTTTTAAGACTTATAATTTTTTTGTATATAATTATTGCCAAAACAGATAAGGCAAGATGAGCCCTGTTAATGACAATATGGGTGTTTAGCTCAGTAATCAAGACACTGATAATAATGAATGCAATTTTAATGAGCTGACTAATAATATTAACGATAATGTAAATGTCATTGTGTAGTAAATGAGGAAAATGTTGAAGTAGGTGAGGAACAAGAGCTTAGTGATGAAGGAATTCTTATTGAATAGAGAGACTTATATTAGTTGTAACAATGAGATTGGTGTTGGAACTTAACAAACAATGTGAGTTTGAGTTTTTATAACTCGAAAAGAGTCACATGTTAAGGGATTTTCATATAAAAAAGGATCAAAATAAAAATGAAGTGGTCAACAGAATTTTTAGGGAATTAAAAATAAACAGTGAACAAAATAATAATTAGTTAAACCAAACTGACAATTAGTTAACCGAAACTAATAAAGAGATAAAGCAAACTAATAATGGGACTGATGAATCTAATGAGCCATTGGATCTGGTGATCCACTGTTTAGGAGACACTGGTAAAGAAATTAAAACTGAAATGACTTAAATAATGTGTGAATTGACAGACTAGAAAAAACTGTTAATATTTAGAAACCTGAGTACCGAAAAGAATTAGCTAAATACTGAGGATGAAACGGTAGGAGAGTTTATTTGTGATTTCAATAATGTTCAAGAATATGGCGATGAAATGGGAGAGAATGAAGATAAAGGTAATGAATTAATGTCAGATGTAGATGCTGTAAATGAAAATTTAAGAACAGAGTCACTTAAAGGGTGAAGACGAACCGCGACCAATACAAAACAAAAAATAAATGTTTTGTTCTACAGTCGCAATTAATTTATTTTGCTAACTGAAAAAAAACTGTGCTAGTTGACTGAAACACATACATTTATACAGGGTGTACCTAAAGTCCTGGAAAACTTTCAGTTACGTATTGCACAAGAACCAAACATTGTACAGATATCATACATATGCCATTTGAAGAGAAACATGAAAGTTTTTTTTTTTCATGTATACCGCCACAGCGTAGTTTGGTAATTAGTCGATAGTTAGCGCTAGACGAATTCAGGTGCAGAGCGAGCTTTGTGTGTGTTGAAGTTCTACAAAAACAAGTGTTCAACGGATGTTTAGAATCAAGTACAGTAAGAAGCCATCAACAAGGAAGGCAATTTATCACTGGCACAACAAATTCGTTACCACGGGTTGCTTGTGCCCGGCAAAGAGAAGCGGACGTCCCAGAGTGGTTGAAGCTCCAATTTGAATGGTTTCATAGACAGCTTCTGTCGCAGCACTATCCCCACGGCCATTAGAGCCATTTCGTGTTCACGGGTTGCACGATGTACCGATTTCTTTGGACTCCTTACGAATGTCTCTCGTATGCGCTCCACATTCACTTCACTCACACTGGGACGTCTGCCTCTCCTTGCCGGGCAGAAGCAACCCGTGGTAACGAATTTGTTGTGCCAGTGGTAAATAGACCTCCTTGTTGGTGGCTTCTTACCATACTTGATTCTAAACTTCCGTTGTAGCACACTTGTTTTTGTCGAACTCCAACATACAGAAAGCTCGCTCCGCATCTGAACTCGCCATGTTTGTGACTAGCGCTGACTATCGGCAAATTAATATACTATGCTGTGGCGGTATACATGAAAAAAAAAAAACTTTCAGGGTTTCTCGTCAAAATGACATGTGTATCATATTATTATATCTGTACAATGTTTGGTTCTTGTGCAATAAATAATTGAAAGTGTTCCCAACTTTATGTGCACTCTGTATAATATTAGTGATATAATTAATGATCATGTATGTCAGATAACAGGTTATGATTAGCATAAAACAATGCTGAGGCCATTGACAAACAGGCAGAAAATGTTTTCTGAAGTCTGTATTTTTTGGAAAGACTGTGGACCTGGGATTTAGGTTCAAGAGCATAACACTTTCAAATTACAACTTCTGGTCGTGTCATAGTAGAATGAAAAAACGTAGGTGAAACAAATGTAGCTGTTTAGACTGTTAGAAGTGTACTTAAATTTAGTGTTTGTTGTGAGGTCATTTAATTTTTTTTCTAATTTCTTGTGACAGGTCCTCGAATTGTGTAAATATTATGTATTTGAAGTAAGAGAGAGGTTTTGTAAAACGAGTGCACAGTGCATGGACTGTTAAAACCAGTTGTGTAGATAGGAGCAGTACTGGAGACGTGGCTAACAATGTGTGGAACGACGAACTGCCAGCCACCAGCTGTTTCGGCAACATCGTAGACGTGGCATTTGACAGGGCGGAATGCCGATGACGCATAGCTGCGTGGTGTCCGACGAGTCGTACGAGGACACGTAATGTATTCAAGCAAATCAGGTATCTACTTTTCTATGGAATAGAAGTGAATATTGTGTGATTAGCACTCAAGTTATTGTGTTGTGATTATTTATCATTTATATAATTAATATTACTGTAATGTTGTCTCTGTTTTAGGGGGATTGTGACACTATATGTCTTTAATATTTGTACTATTTAAAGCGTGTTTTGTGTACCAATATCATCAGGAGTGGAAAATAGATGCCAACAACGCCTTAAAGACACAAGCGCCTATGAATCAACATATGGCTCTGCAAGTAACACCAGAAAATAAACTGATGGACGTGGAGTGGAGGTGTCGTAAGGGTTGACTACAAAAATTGTTTTTTTGCTGCATTTGCAAGAAGAGAGAGAACAAAGAGGATTACTAAACAGTTGTAACATTATCTTACTAGAGACAAATTTTTCTTACAATTAGTTACATGTGTATGTTGTATATCGACAGTACGGACGAGCGCCTTAAAAATTAAAGAAATTTTGAAATAATGAAAGCAAAATAGTAGGAAAATGTCATGTGGTAGTGCAGATAACGCCTTAGTAAATCTGTAACTAGTCACATGTTTTAAATTTTGTAAATTTTTCAAAGCTAAGAAACCTCAGAAATACTTCTTGGTTTTGGGCTATTTGGCGGTTATATCACATCTACTAAAACTGAACTAATATCCACCTTAACAGGCCTCGAAGGCTCAACGGGACCGCTGGCCGCCGTATCATCCTGAGGCCACAGGTGTCATAGGATGTGGATATGGAGGGGCATGTGGCCAGCATACCGCTCTCCCGGACCTATGTCAGTTTCCGAGACCATATCACATCTACGCGTACATTAATTATATTTTTGTTACAACGTTTTAACATTTAGTACTGGAAGATTCATGTCACTGTGTAACAACTACAACTGTACATATAATAATTTTTTCTTCTGATTTTCGATAAATTAGTGTAAGCGATGTTCTGATTTCATTTCTGTTTTCTTTTCATGTCATTGTGTTGAGGACACTATAAACCACTTTCGATGTGAATATTAATATTTATGTCAAATTTCAAGCCATGTTATAACAAAATTGAAATGTAAGAAATGTTGAAACTGTTGTAAGATGTTAAAGTAGTAATTGTGCGCCTGGTCCATACGTAGGCAATGTATTAGGATATGTAGAATGTAAAAACTCTGGTGAATACCCTGTCTGTAGGGGAGCGGTAAAAGGTGGATGGTAGGCGAGCACGGGAAAATGCACACGGGCGCGGCACGGCATAACGGGCTCAGCGGTAGTAGTCGGAGTTGGGCATCGGTCGGAAAAACACGCTCTGGATCGAGGAGGCTCTCCTGGAAAACATGATTTCATTGAGCCTCGGATGTGCCGTTTCTGACGACTATACAGCATGGCTATATTCCATAGGCACTAAATGGAAAAGTATTGCCATGCTAAGAAGAAGCAAAGTGCCAATACATCAAGAGCCATAGCTGTGATTGTATGTGTGCTTTGCACCTCGCCATCTCGCCGGCCGCCAACCGCCGCATCGACACGAACAGGTTGAAACTTTTAGTACTGTATTCGTGTGGACCAGTGTTACTTTTGTTCCTGACTGTTCAATAACAACTTAACTTTTAGCAGAACCGTCCTATCATTTAATTATCCTCATCTCTAACCTAGACAGGGTCCTCTCCACATGTTGTGCAATCCGAGTGTCCCGAAATGAAGATTTGAAATTTATGTTAATAATACTTACCTGCAGACCTATCTATGTTAGAATGATGTTTAAAGAACTTTGTTGTTAATGAACATATAGGTCTGGCAAAGTTGGAAGATAAAGTTGAAATTGGTTTAGTAATGAAGTTTAATTATTTGAGGCAGATAAAATGGTAATTAAATGAGCAGGAAATAAGACAAAAAGAGTAGTAAGTCATATATTGTAAATCTTGAGTGCTTCATGATCTCAATAATTAAAATTCCAGTACAGTGATCATAACAGTTTCAGGGTCCCCCCACCCCCTTTTTCTTTTCTATTCATATAAATTCTGAAGTGTACTGAACTGATGTGACCAGCAAAGTTAAAGTCAGTATAAAACCAAAATTTATTAGTGTTTTACCTTTTTCAAAATTGACATTGTATGTGTGTTTCGAAAGTGCTATTTCTAGGGTAACCAATGTCCGATTTTAATCAGATCAATGGACAGTACGAAGTTTGTAGTAAACATTATAGTGTATTGCTGTGTATTTATGGCTTGTCCATATTAGTACAGAAAGTGAAATTATTAGTTCAGTAAATTTTCTGGTTCTAAAAGTTACCATCTTCTGCAGTGTTATCACATGTTGTTTTGTATGAAAGTACAGCGACTTGTAGAGGGAAGAAACTCAGTTAATGCCTAATTTGGCTGGCGACCGTTTTATTAACAAATTGGTAGCATCTGCTGTGTTGTTTCTTGTCCGTCATAACGTGTAGTTGCACTTCAGGCTTGCTCGACGTATCATTGTTGTTACTGAGTGGGTGAAAGTCTGATTTTGCCTCCATTCTTGTACACACAGTCAACATATATACCAAAATCCTTTCTTATAAGGTGAAGCCCATCAACTTAACATAGTACCGGCTTTAATAAGTATCATACGCAGTAGCGTAGTGTTACAAGTGGCTTCCCGGTGACAGGACATCCAGTTGATGTCGATCACAAATTAATGTGAATACCGAACAGTGGATGTTCAGTGGCACGAATTGCAATAATATTTAGTAAAGTAAATATCAGTGAACGTCAAGTATAGTAGTGTGGTGTAATTTGCATTCAGTATGGACAGGCAAGTAGACACGGTAGATGTGCCGAACGTAATGGAAGATGGGCATGGCAGTAGCAGGAGTTTACGCAGCCAGATAACAGATGGCGTTAGCGAAAGACAATTGGCGTACATACAATATCACGAACACGTTAATGAACAGATTGAAATGTCGAGAGTGCCTCGAACACAGCAAGTGATAAAACAAGAAGTAGAGGGTGACTTTGTAGATGATAGTGGGTATGTGAATGAATCCACTGACATGTTTGATTCACCACAGATAAAGAAAGATCCGAAAGAAACTTTTGAAGTATGATCGGAACACACAGATTCCGTAGAACAAAACAGTGTGAAAATTTTAAGCATGAACGATTTATTTGAACAATTAACCAAACAAATTGCAGGACAGAATGATCAGCTTCAGAAACAAGTCGGTAATCAGGTTAGTCAGCTTAATACACACGTTGACGAGCAGCTCAAAACACAGAATGATCAGCTTAAAACACATGTTGATGAGCTCAAAACACAGAATGATCAGCTTCAAAAACAAGTTAGCAGTCAGGTTAGTCAGCTTAAAACACACGTTGATGAGCAGCTTAAAACACAGAGCCATCAGCTTAAAACACACGTAGGTCAGCTTAAAGCACAGGTCGAAGAACAAGGAATTAAAATTAGTAAACAAATAGAACAGGTAGAACAAAAAGTGGGTAATTTAAGCTCTGTAGTAAATACTATGAAATTTCAAATTGACACAATTAACAAGAATATGGATACTATGCAGGGGAACATTGACAACATTAACAGTAGATTTGACGTTGAAATCCTCAACATCCAAGAGAAAGTAGAGCCTCTGGTTGAAACAAAAGTAGACGAAAAAGTTTTCGGTCTTAAAACTGAGATCGTAAACGAATGTCAACACGGAATCTCACAAATGAAAAAGGCAGTTTCAGACACTGAAAGAGATTTAAGTGAGAAAGTTACCGGATGTGTAGTAAATTGTGAACAAAATACTTCTAAAATACAAGGCAAAATTTTCGATCTTGAGAGTAAAATTAATGATAGACCTAGTGTTGTCTATAATGGCACACCACTTACGAAGCTGTTAGAAGGTGAGGAACGCTTCGATCCCACCAAGAAACATAACAGATGGCATTCGTTAGATTTCATCAAAAATTGCGAGAGAATGTTTCCTGAACACTTGTCTGGTCAGGAAAAGGTAAACGTAGTAATTAGCGCCTTAGCAGGTGACGCTAAGCACTGGGGAATTAATGTGAATACTGAAAGAATGACGTTCGAAGAATTTAAGCAAAAGTTTACGGAAGAATATTGGTCCGAACAAAAACAGGATCATTTATGACGCGAGTTTATCATGGCCAAGCTTCATGATAACAGGGGCAGCAATTCTTTGAAAGATTTCTGCGAATATTGGTACCGGAAGTTGACGCATTTAAGAGGGAGAAGATCCGATTCGGAAATCATATGGGAGCTATATTAAAAGCTTCCAGAAGATTCGAAGAGATACGTGGGAAGCAATCATCGCAGCTTCCAAGCGTTTCTCGAAAGGGTCGAAGACGAAGACCATTGGCGCGAAAGTCACGCCAATCATCAAAATTTTAGTAACAGGAATAACCGTAATAATGACAAGAGAAATGACGGCGATGGGTTTCGCATCAATATGATACAGAGAGGTAGAGGTAGAGGAAGAGGAAGTTATCCAGGTCGCGGTAGAGGGTACACCGCGCAAAATAATAACGACGCGGCAAAACTGATTTCCGTGAACATTGCGGGCCAAACGGAAGCGGACAGTACATACCGGCCCCGATTTAAGAAATGTTACCGAACTGACAGTAAAGTTAGGAGACAGGTTAGAGACAGGCGTGGAACGACGCAATGTGTCGTTGCGGAACAAGCGTCAGGTGCGAGCGCCGATGAGTCATCTTTGCCGCGCAGAGTAGTACATGTTAACAGGCGAGTGGAGCATCAGAGGGCAATGGCCCAGCCTAGCAGAACAGCTGTTCAGAGAGAAGCCGCTAGCAATGCGGCAGCATTAGGTACGAACATAGCCGTAGAAGCTGGTGAATACATTACGAGTGGTAATTCCGTGGCGAAGGAAATAGTAGATGGAACAGTGGATACACAGAGAGGTGCGGTTAGCAGTGTTAGCAATAAAGTAAATGGCGAGAATGAATTAGCGGAAGTAAGTACTGGGTGTTTCAAAAATGACCTGTATATTTGAAACGGCAATAAAAACTAAACGAGCAGCGGTGGAAATACACCGTTTGTAGCAATATGCTTGGGACAACAGTACATTTTCAGGCAGACAAACTTTCGAAATTACAGTAGTTACAATTTTCAACAACAGACGGCGCTGCGGTCAGGGAAACTCTATAGCACGATATTTTCCACATATCCACCATGCGTAGAAATAATATGGCCTAGTCTCTGAATGAAATTACCCAAAACTTTTGACAACGTGTGTAGCGATGTTCTGATTTCATTTCTGTTTTCTTTTTATGTCGTTGTGTTGAGGGAACTACAAACCACTTTCGATGTGAATATTAATATGTATGTCAAATTTCAAGCCATATTATAACAAAATTGAAATGTAAGAAATGTTGAAACTGTTGTAAGATGTTAAAATAGTAATTGTGCGCCTGGTCCATACGTAGGCAATGTATTAGGATATGTAGAATGTAAAACCTCTGGTGAATACCCTGTCTGTAGGGGAGCGGTAAAAGGTGGATGGTAGGCGAGCGCGGGAAAATGCACACGGGCGCGGCACGGCATAATGGGCTCAGCGGTAGTAGTCGGAGTTGGGCATCGGTCGGAAAAACACGCTCTGGATCGAGGAGGCTCTCCTGGAAAACGTGATTTCATTGAGCCTCGGATGTGCCGTTTCCGACGACTATACAGCATTACTATATTCCATAGGCACTAAATGGAAAAATATTGCCACGCTAAGAAGAAGCAAAGTGCCAATACATCAAGAGCCATAGCTGTGATTGTATGTGTGCTTTGCGCCTCGCCATCTCGCCGCCCGCCAACCGCCACATCGACACGAACAGGTTGAAACTTTTAGTACTGTATTCGTGTGGACGAGTGTTACTTTTGTTCCTGACTGTTCAATAACAACTTAACTTTTACCAGAACTGTCCTTTCATTTAATTATCCTCATCACTAACCTAGACAGGGTCCTTTCCACATGTTGTGCAATCCGAGTGTCCCGAAATGAAGATTTGAAATTTATGTTAATAATACTTACCTGCAGACCTATCTATGTTAGAATGATGTTTAAAGAACTTTGTTGTTAATGAATATATAGGTCTGGCGAAGTTGGAAGATAATGTTGAAATTGGTTTAGTAATGAAGTTTAATTATTTGAGGCAGATACAATGGTAATTAAATGAGCAGGAAATAAGACAAAAAGAGTAGTAAGTCATATATTGTAAAATCTTGAGTGCTTCATGATCTCAATAATTAAAATTCCAGTACAGTGATCATAACAGATTCAGGGTCCCCCACCCCCTTTTTCTTTTCTATTCATTTAAATTCTGAAGTGTACTGAACTGATTTGACCAGCAAAGTTAAAGTCAGTATAAAACCAAAATTTATTAGTGTTTTACCTTTTTCAAAATTGACATTGTATGTGTGTTTCGAAAGTGGTATTTCTAGGGTAACCTACGCCCGATTTTAATCAGATCAATGGACAGTATGAAGTTTGTAGTAAACATTATAGTGTATTGCTGTGTATTTATGGCTTGTCCATATTAGTACAGAAAGTGAAATTATTAGTTCAGTAAATTTTCTGGTTCTAAAAGTTACCATCTTCTGCAGTGTTATCACATGTTGTTTTGTATGAAAGTACAGCGACTTGTACAGGGAAGAAACTCAGTTAATGCCTAATTAGGCTGGCGACCGTTTTATAAACAAATTGGTAGCATCTGCAGTGTTGTTTCTTGTCCGTCATAACGTGTAGTTGCACTTCAGGCTTGCTCGACGAATCATTGTTGTTACTGAGTGGGCGAAAGTCTGATTTTGCCTCCATTCTGGTACACGTGGTCAACATATATACCAAAATCCTTTCTTATAAGGTGAAGCCCGTCAACATACCATAGTACAGGCTTAAATAAGTATCGTACGCAGTAGCGTAGTGTTACAACTGTAAGTGAGGAAGAAACGCGCACGTTATGACACGCGACGGATGGTCTCAGAATGTGAGAACGGTGGGGTGGACTGGAGGTATATCTTGCTGGAACCCAGAGAGACAACAGAAATTCACCTGTGATGCTTGGAACGAATCAGCACTGCTATCCTCATTTATATTTACTGTTTAAATAGTACTATACATCTCCAGCCGTGGTTCTGATGTTACTTGCACTGCCAATTTGTTAATAAGCATTTCAGTAACTTTAAATCCACACATAAATAATGAATACAAATTTCTGTTAATGTTGATAGTAATTTGAGAAAACTACAGACCAATCACAGGTTCACCCTGAGTGGGCAGACGCCAATTGTTAAGATCGCTCACTACCTTCCTGTGATAGTTTTGAGAGGAGGCAGTACGTGAATATGTGTGTGAGACGTGATCTCGCATTAATTCGGAGCAATTTATAAAATTTGGCCTGGGATGACCTTATTGTGCTATTTTGTGAGAATTTCGTGTGAATTCTATGATCTTGTGGATTGTTTTACTACGACTTTTGCGGTACTCTAAAAGTAATTAGCATCCAGAAAGACTGCTTTAATAATGACCGTAGAGTGACTCTGAGAACCTTTTCCTTGAACTTTTGGTTCTTTAAATGGAAATAAACTCAAGTGGTATAAATATATTGCGTATTTTCAATCTTACTAGCAATAAAATCTTTCCATTAGCCACCTCGTCATACACTGTTTACTTCCTGCACGCTGATGCTTGCAGCCGGCAGACTGAAAACCGATCTCACGACAGCTATGAGACATCTTCGCAAGAGGAGAGGTATGCAAGTTGCCTCCATTTGTATTAGAGGAAGTAAGAGTGAACATAATTTGCTGAAATCCACTAGTTTGTTGACTCTGGCACATCTTTTTTGGTGGGAAGTGTTACATTCAGGAACCTAACATGTAGTATTTGAAGCTTACAATTTGCATCTTTTCTGAATTATACTTGATGTACCCACATAATTGCTTTACAGGCTGGTTACTTGACAACTTGAGCCAGCTTTCGTGCTGGAGGAGCACTTCTCACATGACAAATCCGAGCAGAGTGGTACTCACTGAGAACAGAAGCTAGAGACACTTTCCAGCAAAGGTGATGTTGAACGGACTGCAGAAAGAGGGGTGCCGGCTATAGATCTATCCACTGCAGCCTAGTTCGGCCGCCTGGACAGATGTATACTGGATTACCACTACAGCCATGACTCAGTCAACTTAAGACATCAAAAGTTTTCTTTAGTCTCGTGTAATGGGGAATCACAGTGTTCCCTCAACAGTGCAGCGTCCCAGAATCACTGTAAAGTTTGATGTGCCAGGGTTTGCGCCTAACTATATCAATTTTGCGACTTCAGATCAGTAGCGATTCTCTATAACTATACAGAGAAATTCGTTGTGTTACACGTGTTGGTGACTGAAAAGCTGAAAGTGAATTACCTTTGAAGATATCAGCCAAGGTGGAGGTCATGGAAGCAAGGAGTTGAACGCATGTGAACATATTTCACTTTTATTATTAATGGCTATTGTACTGAGTTTCAGTATTAACATCACAAATGGTCTTGACTGCGGTTTAGCTGTTAGGTCAGATCTTATGCAAAAATTTTGGTTTGCCTTGTCATATTATTACAGATTTGCTCGACTTCTTTATTGTGGCTGTTTTAGGAGACTATATTGTGACAATACCATTAATTGTTTCCATTTTCCGTTCTGTATTACAGCCCATGAACGAAAATCTGTAGAGAGTCTAGAGCCACAGTAGGTGATGATGTTAATATCTCATATTCTGTTCCTGTTAATAATATTTTGATTTTAACTTATATCATGTTTGAACTTCCTGCAAAATTATTGGGTTGCGTATTTGAATCTTATTCTTGTCATCGATTTTAATTTTTATATAATGCGTATAAAATGGGAAACACTACTCTGACCTGCTATTACAGAGACTGCCGAGCCACGATACAGCCATTAGAAACGTTACTTGTGATGAAAACTTTGTACTCATCAATGCCTTGTGTTATTTCATGTTTATTATTATTGTAAATATTTATTTATCTTCCTTTGATGTTGCACTCCATGCATTTGAAAATCACCTAATAAATTGATAGTTCATCATAATATGATATAGTTACATTTCACCCATTTAAATCATTTGCTAAATTGGCAGCTTATTTCTGACCAATACCATACAAGGATGGTAAAAAAAATTGTAGCGACCAAAAAACAATTAATATGGAGTAACTAAGTTGTGGGAATACATTTGTCTGGATTACATATACAGCTTATTAACATTGCAACACCACTGGTTAATGTAAACGCGAGATAGACTATTGAAAATGTGAAATGTTTGTACAGTGTAGTCCCAGAGCGTTGAACGCAAACAAGCAAACATCCGTGCATTGTTGCAGTTTGTGGGATGGAGTTCCAAACCTGTAGCGCTTGTCGGGTCTGTACAGGTAGAGTTAACGCTAGTTGCGGATGACGTTGGAGTTGTCGTGCGATAATGTCCCATATGTGCTGGATTGGAGACAGATCTGGCGATTGTGCAGGCGAGGTAAAACGTCGACACTCTGTATAGTATGTTGGGTTGCAACAGCGGTATGCGGCCGAGCGTCATCCTGTTGAAAAACACCACGTGGAATCCTGTTCATGAATGGCCGCACAACAGGTCGAATCACCATATCGAAGTGTAGATTTGTAGTAAGGGTGCGTGGAATAACCACGAGAGTGTTCTCGTTGTCATACGAAATCGCACCTCTTACCAGAATTCCAGGTGTACTTCCAGTGCTGGCCAGGGTGGCCGAGCAGTTCTAGGCGCTTCAGTCTGGAACCGCGCGATCGCTACGGTCGCAGGTTCTAATCCTGCCTCGGGCGTGGATGTGTGTGATGTCCTTAGGTTAGTTAGGTTTAAGTAGTTCTAAGTTCTAGGAGACTGATGACCTCAGATGTTAAGTTCCATAGTGCTCAGAGCCATTTGAACCATATTTGTAAATCCAGTGTGTCTAGCACATAGGCAGGTTGGTTGCAGGCCCCCAACTGGTCTCATTCTAACCAAAACAAAACCGTCCCCGGCACGGAGGTAGAACCATCTTTCATCGGAAAACGCAAATGATGTCCACATTGCTCTCGAATGATCTATTGTGGGACATTACTGACGTCTCTAATGGTGGTGGTTTCTGGTCAGTGCAATTCACGGTACAAGGACTCTGGCTCGGAGCTATACTTGAAGTAACCGATGTATAACAATTCATTATGTCACTTCCGTGGCAATTTCGGCTCAGATTGCTGCTGCAGATACACTCCGATTCGCCACAGGCATATTCCGAACACAATGGTCTTCTTTGTCGTAGAGCCCCATTGACGTCCGGAGTTTGGTCTTCTGGCAACTTTGGATTCAAGTGGCCACTACTGCCAGCAATTATTTACAGTGGCTACAATCCTGCCAAGTTTTTCTGCAGTATCGCAGAAGGAACATCTAGCTTCTCGTAGCCCTATTCCACGGCCTCGTTCATATTCAGTGAGCTGTTGTAATGACGTCTTCGTCACCTTAAAGGCATTCTTGACTAACATCACGTCTCCACGTCCAGTCTCAAAGGTAGCTAACGCTTACGAGAGCATTTAAAGCAAATCTGATTTGCATGCTAATAATAGCGCCAATCTTATGTGACTGGCGTCAATTTTGATTAGACATTATCTTTGAGATGTGGAAACATGCCTACCAAACTTTCGTTTATGTTGCACAACTCCTGCTTGGTGTTACGATTTTTTTCCATCAATGTGTATTTGCCGTTGTTCTGTGTTGTTGTCCTTCAAGAATTGTAAATATCGCCAGCTATTTTAAAGGATTACTGAAGAGCCATAATTAAATTTTCCTTATGCTTCGTAGTTGCACCTCATGCATTTAAATGTCGGTTGTCAAATTCACAGCTCACCACTGAGCGATAATTGTTTATGATTGCCTTCAGTGTGGTATGTGGCAATACATTTTGCTGGTCTCTTGGCTTACTTCAGTGACAGTATAACTATTTATACTTAAGCCATGATGTCATACTTCCATTCTGGGTTAAGAAGGACAATGTGTCCGTTTTTTTGTGAACTGTAATTCTGTGTTAAATTTTGTCCGTTTAGTATAGTGTTATAGGATCGATTCTGACAGCCGTTTGCTGGTCTTCCTGCAAAACACATTCCAAATCCACTCTCAGTAGCAAAGTAAGCGTGATGAAAGTTGCCCACTACATTTACAACTTTCGCTATTAGGTTATTTCGCATATTGTGTACCGCAGGTTTCCTGCAAAGCTTCGTTCCTGTACCTGCTTATTAATTGCCACCAGCATAGTTCGGCTTTGAAGCATTTTATAAAATATTTTGGAAGAACTCACCAAATTCTGGTTTAGTCGATTGGTTAGTTACCGCTGCAGACCACGAGTAGCATATTTGAAAAACACAGTAGTTTTTGACAATTGGATGTCTTGTATTGGCAGTCTGGCGGCACTGTACGCTTTTTGGGGTATGGCGATGTAAAGAGCAGTTTGTGCTGGTGGAGCACATTTGGTAATCATTCACAGAGATCGTTTGTTCACGTGTAATTATTTTCTTGGTCAGCATTGCGAGTTTACAGTAAAGAATTTCAACGAAAATTTCATGATTCTAAATCATATATTGTCTTTGTGCCTTTGTGAAGAGCATCGGATTCAGTGTATGGTATGGTACTTGCTTATTGTTAATTCGTCCGAAAAGTAAAACATTTAACTTCGTCACACTCTTTATAATTGGCTCTATTCGATGTTTTCCGCTGCATATAGAAGTTTCTCTGTCTCATTACGGTACGTATTGAAACGCTGTGTATCAGCTGTTTCTGAGCAGAAACGTTGCACGTGCTAACACGGCTAACTATTTTCTAGTTATAACCGATTGGCTTTATATTCAAATACTTTTCAAATGAATTAATTTCGTTTTCTCCATTTTGGTGTTTAACCAAGTTTATGCCGAGTTGTAGCTGGCAGGGTCGCACTTCGTCATTCTATGAACTGTGATTAATTGATTTCTTGTATCTGTAAACTGTTAATAAGAATATTGGCAAACATGTCCATTTCACTTCATTGAGCTGTAAGACCTGTTACTCACACATTTCTCAGGAAAAGTCAGAGGTTGATGACGACTACTGAAGCTCTTGAAAATCAGTTTTCTTTTGCATTGCCAATTATAAATCGTTGCGCAAACGAAGCCTTCTTTGTCTAGGTAATATTCTATTAATTAGTCAGTCAGACAGCGTCTCTAGTTCATTTCATGAATTTAAACATTGTATATGTGAGGACATTTTCAAATGGTTGAAATTGCTCCAAGCACTATGGGACTTAACATCTGAGGTCATCAGTCCTCTAGACTTAGAACTACGTAAACGTAACAAACCTAAGGACATCACACACATCCATGCCCGAGGCAGGATTCGAATCTGCCCTCGCAGCAGCAGCGCGGTCCCGGACTGAAGAGGCATTTTCAGTTCAAGTCATATTTCGGTGTTACTTTTATAATCCCCATTCAATCGTAGCAGGGAGCTTACGGGGCCACGAAGCTGCTCGATCAAAGCGAAGCACTTTTTGACCAAAATGCAAGAAAAGCTTATGTAGTGAGAATGATAACTTTAGTAATACTGTACTTCTTTCATGCTTGGTCAGCACAATTGCTTGGCCTTATACGCACATGTCACGTGTTGTCTACAAGAACCAGGACGAAAGGTCTTATTTTTGGCAAGTGCTGTTGATGTATAGAGTTCAGCTGGGTATTCTGCAGATTGTGGTGTGTTCTTGACATAATATTTCAAAGCCTAATGGGGATTTTAGAAAGTGCATCTTAACCATCAACTGTTTTATTCCACTTATATATCATCCACGTGTTTTGGTCATAGACCAACAGTAATGAATGTGCGTCAACAATGAAATTGAAAAAATTAGAAAAAATATACCATTAACAAAAAAAATGACATACCTCTACGAAATGTGGGTACTAAATTACATCGTGACTTACAAGGTAAAACAGATCTCATTTATCTTTTAAGGTGATACAGCATCAAGGTCATCACAGTGAACCACCCAAACAAATATGGTAACGCGTCCTTGAAATGCTATCGAACGTATCTCACAATGCTTCAAGTCAAATAGTCCAGAAGAACGAAACGAACACAGCACTGGCAAAGTTCACATCACCAGAGTAGCATCAAAGATAGTACATTAGTAATACATAGCCCATATAAGAAGCTATTATGTATCATTAGCAAAGCAAAGGGCGGAATATCTTTACCAAACACCTTTGATAGACAGAAAACATGCAAAATAGTAACAGTGAAAGTTACAGTGTGCACAATAATAAAGTAAAAGCGAAGTGTATTTAACAGGGAAATCAGATGCGTTAAAATATTATAAAAACAACAGTCTCATAATTAAAGTTGAACATGAAATACCAGGTGGTATCTAATGTATGACAACAATCTTTATACACTGAAGCGCCAAAGAAACAGCTGTAGGTATCCGTTTTCAAATACAGAGATATGTAAATAGGGAGAATACGGTGCTGCGGTCAGCAGCACCTATATAAGGCAACAAGTGTCTGGCCGCAGTTGTTAGATCGGTTACTGCTGCTACAATGCCAGGTTATCAAGATTTAAGTGAGTTTGAACGTGATGTTGTAATCGGTGCACGAGGGGTTGGACACAGCATCTCCGAGGTAGTGGTAAAGTGGGGATTTTCCCGTACGACCATTTCACGAATGTACCTTGAATATCAGAAATCAGGTAAAACATCAAATCTCCGACATCGCTAAGGCCGGAAAAAGATCCCGCAAGAACGGAACCAACGATGACGGAAGACATTCGTTCACGGTGACAGAAGCACAACCCTTCCGCAAATTGCTGCAGATTTCAAAGATAGGCCATCAACAAGTGTCACCGTTCGAACCGTTCAATGAAACATCATTGATATGAGCTTTCGAAGCCGGAGATCCACTCATATACCCCTGATGACTGCACGACACAAGGCCTTAAGGCTCACCTGGGCTCGTCAGTACCGACGTAGGACTGTTGATGACGGGAAACATGTTGCCTGGCCGGACGAGTCTCGTTTCAAATTGCATCGAGCGGATGGACGTGTACGGGTTTGGAGAAAACTTCTTTAATCCATGGACCCTGCATGTCGGCACACTGTAGTGTGATCAAGGTAAAGGCAGTGTTGATCGTAACATGATCTGCATCGTCGTACCAGGTGTGGTTCGCATTTTTGCTTCCGGTAACTGACCTCTACTGCTCCTGGTGTTTTCCGATACACTGACATGGAATGCCCTACAATCAGACGTACGTAAGCTTGTAATCTTCAGCGTTTCCGAGTAGATTGCTTGTACTGTTCTAAGGGGATGTCACACACATGATTCCAAAGATCCCCCCCCCCCCCCCCCCCCGTGTTTTTCGATGAGGGCTTACGGAATCTCGAGTGAAGTACTAAATCTCGTGAGAGATGTTCCCTAAATGTTCAAATTCTTGAGAAAGGCTGTCGTCGTCTTTCAGCTACGTGTCAAGTGAACCAGCCGACCTCCGAATCACAAGGATATCTAAGAGTAGTAGCTACCAAACCTTCACAAGTTCAATTGTAGTCTCATATTGTGGTGGCTTTAACTGATGTTTTTAAGGAAGTAGAGCTTGAGGGTTCGCTCAACACAGACATAATTTTTTTCTCATTGTTTATAAAATACGTAAATTTTACCGATATGCGCTTTTTGAAAAATTAGTCTAGTGACATGTTTTCGCAACTTACGTTGTCGATTCAAGCATTGGAGGTGTTTCTGAACTACCCCGAATTAGACAGTGTTCTGCTGACGACGAAATATAACCTGGTAGTTCGAAGTTCGACGTTACTGGTCATACACTTGAAACGTCCCCTTTGAACAATTTATACAAGACTGTGCTTAAACTGACATACAATATTTTTAGCGCAACGCAATCTGACTTTCAAAAATCCCTGCAAAAGAATGGCCCTGAGTAACATTAAACTATACCTTTCAGAAATCACTTACCTCACAAAAATCTTCATTACTCGAACTACTGCAGTACAGCGAGCGCCACTACTACCAGCTAAATAAAAGATTCAAACTACGGAAGGCACTAACTACTGATAGGGATAGTTAGCAAATGAAAGATATTAATAGAGAACAAACAATGTATTTACCTTGATAGTCATAATATATATAGCAGTTCATGACAAATTACAAAACTCCGCCATCTCTCTCCCCACATCCACCACTGCTGGCGGCTCACCTCCAACCGCGCAACTCTACGCGGTGTTCACAGCCAGCTGCCTAACACTACAATGGCGAGTATTACAACAATGCAAAACAGCCACAGCCATTTATTTTCATACAGAGGTGGTGTTACCAATAAAAAAACCTAAGCAGCCTACTTACATAGCCCCCATGCTCCCCACAAAAAATTTTACAAATTGGTTTGTGCAGTGGCCAATACAGATTTGAAGAAATTTTTCATAATTACAATAACAAAGAAATCAAATGCACACACTTATTGATACAATGTTGGTCAAAAGCTAAAATTTTCTCACAGTCCATAAAGATAGTCCTGATCATTCATCATAATAGTAATTACATTTCTTTTTCACAAAGTCTCATTAGTAAAAGAAATTGCACACAGAAGTAGTGGATTTCCATGCAGTCTTGAAGAAGTAGTGTTGTCCTTCCAAGGGAAAGACAGTGCTGACTCTTGACATGCTGACAGATAATGGGCCATAACAGAGCAAACCCACAGAAGAGTCATTCGACGTTTTGAAGAATATTGGTGGGTAGGTCATCACAGAGTAGACCCACTGTAGTCCTGGTAGAGAGTATGGTATTCGTGGGTCATCAAAGGTGCAGACCCACTTATGTCCTTGTAGAGATGATGGTATTGGTGGGCCATCAAAGATGCTGCCCCAATGAAGTCCTTGTAGAGATGGCCAGCAGCCATCTGTTGTGACTGTGCAGGTGCACAATCACCATCGAAGATTGTTGCGGAGAATATAGCAAGTCCATAACCACCAGTTGTGCACTCACAAAGTTTTTGGAATTGTCCTTAGAACCAGCAAAGCTGTTAACCAGTCCCTTGCTGAATTATTAACACACTTGCAAACACTATCAGTCCCTACTTCTCACATATTGTCCATATACTATGACCAACAGAAATGTGTGCAGTGAAATGTAACTTACAAGTTACTTAGTTGGATGACTAGGTGTCAATTACAATTTTATAACATAAGAATACAGTTACAAAGGTACAAAATACATCATTAAACAACATAACAATACAGAGAACACTTGTAGTACAGGCTTTACAAAAGAATCGAAATAACATATACGTCATTGTTACAGGAATTATGACATGAGTACATACATAAAAGATCAGAGTAACTTTCGGAACATCAACTTCACACATGAGCATTAAAAAAAAACAGAATAAATAATGTCTAAACATCTTTACAAGATAAATAACATAGTATTTGAAAAATTCTACAACATAAATTTTATTAGCTAAACACTTAAAGAAAGGAAAAAGACAAATACACAATGGTACATACACACATAGCAAAATAATACAAAAGGAAAGGACAGGGTTTGTTTTACTGCAGTATTTTGCATGGAGATCTCCTTTGGTTCATCATTATTCCCAAAAGTCCTATCTATACCAGATTTCTGTACTTTTTTTTCGTATAACTTCTCAATGCATTTTTTTTCTATTGTCCATAGTCAGTTTCTTATGTAGTCTACCCCCTCTTAAGCTAACTTAAATCTACTGAGCTCAGATGCTAAACTAAGTGACGAGGCAATGCAGCAGCACAAAACAATAAACACAAACAGCAATGATCAAAAAATACAAATGGTGAAGCAAGAAGCATAAATTACAACTAATATAAGGCAATGAGCAGCAAACAAGAAAAATAAATGAGTAGTAAACTGGCTTAGCAGAGTAACACAAATTAAAATTCAGTAGCACTATGCCTGGCAACCAACAACAGAAAATGAAATAACTTATACCTAAGCATTACAAAGCTCAAGCAGAAAAAAATAGTACACTAAAGACAACAATGCAGATAAAGGAAATGTATAATCACATCTTAATGTCTATGTAATTAAAGTGGTGCACCACAAGAAGTTATTCTACCAAAAAAGTTACCAAGTACTTGTAAAGAAAATTATGAATGCAGTTCCTGTGAAGGTAAATGTCGTTTTGTGCTCCCTCATTTTTTTGAAAAAAAATAATTATTTACTCGATCTGTAGACAGAAAATATTTATATTAGTACATCTATAAAATTTTATTTTAACCAATGCTGCAGTGCAGCTAGAAACTAGATATTAAACAAAATGAGTAAATAAACACACAAAGGCAAGCCATATGGCATTTCTCTCAATTAGCAAGACAATACCCGTGAAATGTTTCTCCGTTTCATTAGGCATTTTAGTAAATATCATGAATTAAGAGCTCCACAGTGTAATCATGTTTTCAAGTTTGAGGCTGTCGTATATACGATGCTTTCTACAAAGGAATGTCGATAGCGAGGATAATGGCCTCCACTTTTTTTTTCTACCACCTAATGGCTTTTTCTCAAGGCGGCTGGCACACCTGGCCGCTCACAGCGAATTACGTCACGTCACTTACCTTTGTTACTGAAGTATTTACGACAGCAGTTTCCGCTACAGTGACAGTCTCATATAAAAATATTTCACAGGTCAAGAATTTGGGTTACAAATATGTAGAAACAAAATCCTATAAATATAACAGCGTCCAAAAAATTTTCGCCAGCATTGTGATACGTTCACACATAGACACACATTTCATAGCTCTTAAAGTACGATTCTTGGTTTCCAACAACCTTTCTCACAAATCAGCATCCCTAACCACTACTCATTATTCCTTACCTTATTCGTCGACACTTCTTCAATATTTCATCATTACAGATATGTAGCATAATCAAATAACTCATATAGCATCAGCTTACTAATCATAAACATACCGCAACAGCATAATACACATAGTCATCGTAATAATAACATCATAACACCTCAGTCAACTCTCAAAATCGTCGTAGCTTCCTCCAATAATTTCAAAACATAAATAAATTCACTGCTCATGTCAAAAGTGTCATCTGCCTCAAACGTACTTTAAAAATCATAATCCCATACCAAATACATCATTCAAAGCTCTCATAGTATCACAATGGTTCCGGAAAAATATGAAGAGTTCACAAAGTACAGACAAAATACAATTTCGTAAGTGTGAAGTTACCCAACTGTGTAATTACGTAAACATCTGTCACTGATGTAGTAAAAAGAAATATTTGTCTCTCTAAGTTAAATGATCAGTTAGCTATGTAATTTATGTGTTAGAGGAATATGGTACCGATGTGTAAAGTTGTATAAGCAAATACCATATTACCTAGGGCTCCTTGTGCTTGCCAAACACATGGCACACAAAGTAGGCGTGTACCCCCCTGAGGATTAATGTAATTATACCTTCAGGTGTTACTGATTACAACAATGGAATGAAATGTATTATGGAAAACTTTCTTTGTAATTCAAAAACCTTTAATAATAAATGTTTTAAGTATAAAATTAATCACTGAAATACATGTACTGTAGCGCTAAACTGTATGAGTTGTTGTAAGATAATCTCTTTGGAAGTGTCATAGTTGTCGTCCTCCGAAAGCTAAGTTCTGCAGAAGTCAATGTACATACCTCATGATAAACAAAAATGAAATGCTTTGCGTATAGATATCTTAGTTATTACGCTTATTGCCATGATGAAGAAAGTACTGTGCTGTAACGTATTGTTGTGCTACGGAAAAGGCAGTCTCATTGTAGCTATACCACAAAAGTTACTACTAAAACATGTTTTACTTTCCAGAATAAAACAGAAAACTGTGCAGATATAATACAGAAACACTGCAAAACCAACATTGTAAATTGTCACTCATTAGTAGCGTCGTGATAAAATTGTGTAGCTGTCACATAAACTAACCACTGTGTCATCTGGTATCTCACTGAAAGTACTTTAAATCCAGAATGTATTTTCAAGTAAACAAAAATGTTGCATTAAAATCTCATTAGCAGTACCGGTATATGTTCTAAGTGTGTGAGCCTTATAGTCGTTACGTAAGCGTGCAACTACCAAGCAAAAATGTACACACAAAATAACACTGTGTCGTCTGTTCACAATAACAATGCATTCGTAATTTCTGTTTAAATAAGTTCTCTTGTTTCTTGACTGGATATTTAACTTCAAACATTGTTGCATATTAACAAATTCTACGTCTGACAAAGCATGCTAGTAATGTAAAGTGATGAGTTATATGGCAAAGACAAAGTTAAAAGGCAGATTATCTTTCAATAAACGGTTTTACATGTGAAAAGTGGTGTAAACCTTTACTCTTCATAGTACGCAGAGTTTCAACTTCAACGCAATTATCATGTGGTATACGTCGGATTCTGTAAGGTCCATTGTAAACTAGAAAGAATTTGTGACTCAAGTGTTTCTTCTTATGTGACAATGAATGAGCTTTAATGAGAACTTTCTGACCAATATACAATTTCTTTGCATTTGCTTTACCGTGTAGTTTTCTCCTTTTGTCTGCTGCAGATTTTATATTATTAAGAGCCAAATCAATTATGTCTTTGTGTCGAAGTTTACGTGTATTCGGGAAAGGTACAAGTTCTCTGATTCTGTTCGGTGGTTCTTCATTCTTCAGTAAAAGAGTAGGTGGTAAAGCAGTGGAGTCATGAGGCATTTCATTCAGCACGTTTTGAAATAAGTGTAAATATCTGTCCCAATGCTGATGCTTTCTGTGACACTAAAGTCTGCAAAGCTTATTGATTTCTTTCATAATCCGTTCAGACAGGTTACAATGTGGTGAGTACAATGAAATAAAAACAGGTTTGATTTTATGATTCCGAAGCGTGCGTGACCAAACAGCAGATCTGAATTGAGGTCCGTTATCTGAAATGACTTTGCTAACGTGTCCAACTTCACGTAAGAAATTTTTAACAAAGGCGTTGGATACAGATCGTCCAGTGGCTTTACGTAACGGAGTGAAAGAAACAAATTTTGAAGTAAGTTCAACAGCGACTAGAACGTACGAAAATCCATTAGATGTTCTGACAAACGGTCCCAAGAGATCAACAGCAGCAAATTCTTTTAATTTAGAAGGAATGATAGGAAACAACGGAGCACGATGTGAGATAGTAGATGGTTTAGCCTTTTGACAAAGTTTACAAATAGACAGGACTCTTCGAATTCACTTTTCCATATTGTTAAAATAACAAGTCGTTCGAAGAATATGATAACATTTTCGTGGACCAAAATGTGCATAGCTGAAATGAATGTACCAAATGAGCTTATTAACAAAATCGTCTGGAATGCAAAGTACCCAAAGCTTGTCATCAACAGTGCAGCGTTTGAAGAGTATGTTGTTTCTAACCAGGTAATAATGCCGAATCTGTGTGTCAGTCTTTTCATACCATTTGCTCTTGATGACTTTCCAAATCGGATCTTTATCTTGTTCATGAGCAATGTCCTTTGAAGATGTGGTGATGAAGTTTTCAAAGGCGACTTTCTGAATGTAAAGAATACTGAAATTTTTCTCGAGGTTGCCTTCTGTGTTACTTTTCTCAAGCCCAGCTGGTGCGCGCGACAGTGCGTCCGCAACAACGTTCTCCTTGCAGGGAAGGTAGACTATTGTGAAGCAGAATTCTTGCAGAAACAATGCCCAACGTTTTAACCTGTCATGATTTAATTTTGAGGACATAAGAAATTGTAATGCACGATGATCACTGTATACATTTACGTGCTTACCAGAAAGAAAGAAACGGAATTTGTTAAATGCCCATACAATAGCTAAAGCTTCTAATTCAGTAACGCAATAATTTTTTTCAGATTTTGTTAGGACTCGGCTAGCAAAAGCAATGGTTTTCTGAACAGTAATGTCATTTTCCATGGCTTCTTGAAATAAATTGGCACCAAGACCGACTTTAGAAGAATCTGTGCTAAGGCAGAAATCTTGTGACATATCTGGATGAGCTAGTATTGGCGCGTTAAGTAGCGATTCTTTCAAAGAATTGAATTCCAACTGTGCTTGTTCGTCCCAGTTCCAAATAGTATTTTTTCCAGTGAGAGAACAAAGTTTTTGGTGTAACAAGAATTTGCATATTCAGAAAACGACGGTAAAAATTTACGAGACCTAGAAAACTGCGGACTTGTCTTTTTGTGGATGGAACTGGAATGGCTCTGATTTCTTCTAACTTTTCAGGATCCGGCTGAATGCCTTCAGAAGAAATAATATGTCCCAAAAACCTCACCTTTGACCTACCGAATTCAGACTTTTCCAAGTTAACTGTAATTCCAGATTCTGCAAAAATACGTAACAAACTGTTGAGGATGCGATTATGTTGTTCCCATGAGGCTTCTGCTATCAGAATATCGTCTACATATAAGGTGATGTGACGTTTTAAGAACTCAGGTAGTATGGAATTTAGCCCGCGAATAAATGCGGCCGAAGAAATGTTCAAACCAAAAGGAAGTTTCCGAAAGTGATAAGAAACGCCGAAACAAAGGAAAGCTGTGTATTTTCTACATTCTGGATGAAGTTCGATCTGATAAAAGCTGGATCTGAGATCAATGGAAGACAACACTTTTACACCATTAAAATTTTGAAGAAGTTCTTCCAACGTTTGCGGCCTGTCTGTTTCAGGAATAATGATGGTATTGATTTGTCTCGAATCTAAGACAAGCCTGATCGATCCAATCTTCAAATTTCAAAGCTATTGACTGACCTTCTTTCTCTAAACTTATTTCAGCATTGTGAAAGCTTAAGATTGCTTTGTATACATTCAAAAAGTCTACTCCCAATATAATTTCCGTCGACAATAATGGAACAATAAGAAAGTTCATAGAGAAGCAGTGGCTTTGACAAAAGAGTTCTAAGTTGGTTTGTTGGCGTACATCTACACTTTTTCCAAAGATTGCACATTGTAATTTAATCTTACGTAACGGAAGTGTGGGACAATCGTTCGATTTGTTGCATTTGCTAAAAGCTGTTTCACTAATTACTGAAATGGGACTGCCAGAGTCAAGTACTGCCGTAAATTTTACGTCATTTACAGTAATGTGAATCACAGGATATGCAATGTTGTTATGTTTTACGTCGTGTTCCTGGAGTAAGATGTCCCTAATGTCTTCCATTTTTACGTAATTACTAGCTACGGCAGCTGCGTCGTCAGTTTCATAAGTATGTTTTGTGGCTGCCAGCGGTGTGAGTCATTGCCTATTGTCTCTTTGTTGGCGCGCGTCGTTATTGGGATTTGGAGACCTAACTTCTACAAATTCACAGTGACGAGATGGCCCTGCCCTGTTTAAATCCCGCCAGTTCTGATGCAATTCAGGTCTGTCGTTACGATCATATCGTCTGTCGTCATGTCGGTAGATTCCATAGTTTCTTTCTTGTCGGTCATGTGGTAGAGAATTTCTCCCTGAGTCGTGACTGCGCGCTGGACCGTTGAGTCTAAAGTTATTCTGTCTCCCTTGATAATAATTATTTCGGTTCCCATATCGTCTGTTTCTCTGATTGTCTCTGTGATAGTCATTACCGCGGAGAGGTGATCTTTCCCGGTAATTATTACTACTCTGCCAACGGTTGTCTTACGGGTGGTGTCTATTTTGGTCACGATTTGCGTTGTAAGAATAGACCTGTCGTGTCCAGTTATTGTTTCTGTCGTCACGGAATTGTGACGGATGTGACCTGTAGTGATTGTTTTCCTGTTTTCGCATCCCGTGACTGTCTGTATCAATTTCTAATTCTTGTAAGAGTCCCTGAAAAGCTTCAATGTCGTCTTTGCAACGTCCTGCTAAAATAATATGTCGTAAATGTTCAGGTAATTAGATTAAGCAAATGCGGATGAGTTCTGAGGGGCTGTATGGGTTTGAAAGATACTGATTCTTATGCAACATGTCTTCAAAATATTTGACAAGACTGGAAAATTCAGATTGTTCAAAGTGTTTCATCATCATGATGCTATGTTTTACTCGGTCTTGTGTAGCCTGAGACCAATATGCTGAGAGGAAGACATGATAAAATTCTTCTTCACTGTGGCAATCGTGAATGACCGATCGCATTCGCACTGCTGGTTCATTCTCTAAATAGCCACACATAAATTCTAATCTATGCTCTAATGACCAGTAGGGAGGAAAACAATGAGAGAATTGATGGAGCCACGCTTTAGGATCAATGTCGTTGCCAGAATTCTTAAATGTTTTGAATTTACGTGTAGTAATGAAGAGCTTATAGTCAAAATCATCATGTCGGCGAGTCGCATGTCGGTCATTGTTACGTCGTGTCGGCGGTTCAATCTCAAAATTCGGTGCACATTGCCAATGTCTTTCATAATTTCCGAAATGCGCTGTGTTACAATTTTGTGGCTGTTCCGTATTTCTATGTCACTCTTCCCGTATTGGGGCGCGAGTGTCCTCTGAAATACGTAATTCTTCTACTACTTGTGCCAACTGATCTTGCACTTCCCGGATTTCACTTTTGTACTGTGTATTGATTTGATTTTGATTTTGTTTGAATTTTCTAATTTCTTCATACTCTTCAGTGTCAGTGAAAGCTACAGGTGTTGTGTCATTCAGATCATCATCTACCTTTGTAGATAAGTTAGTGAACTGATCTGAAAGTTCGGCTACTTTCTCCAATAGTGTACTTATTTCCTCAGTGTGTTTTTCTGAACCAAGTTTCAGAGTGTTCATTTGTGTTGAAATCGTATCTACTGTGTCCTTCAAGATTTCCTGAGTTTTTGCAAGTTGCGTAACCGAATCGGTAGATGCAAGTGAGTCAATTTTAGCCCACAAGGTCTCATGATTTTCATGAACAATGGTTTGCAGTTCTTTTATGGCTGCTTCGTGATTCTGTAATGCATTTTCATGCCGCGAAAAAATAGGTTGAAAATGCTCACAAATTTGTGTTTTTACGTCATTACAGACTTTTTGACATTTCGATTCAATGTTATGTAACTCAGTAGTTAAATCTTCACGTGTTTGTTCAAACGTGGTGTGAAGATTTTGTTCCATTGCGTCTAACTGTTGCTGTGTTTGTCTCTGGCATTGTTCCATTGTGTCTAACTTTTTAAGATTTTGTTCCACTGTGTCTAGCTTTCGAAGCTTTTGTCCCATTTCTTGCATTAATTGTAATAACAATGCACTGGTGTCTGAAACGTGTTCCTCAGTGCTTTTCGGCAGTGAACTTGCACCGGCAACATTCACATTCTGACAAGCGGAAAATGTGTCTTGACTCATTTGAGAAAACGGTGAGAACCCAAAACCTGAGTCTACAGTATTTGCAATATTGTGTTCTGTCATTCCCGATTCCTGAGGCGAGCTGTTGCCGACCGATCGATCTATAATGCTTCCCTGTTCACTAATTGTTTCACTGTCTACACCATTATTTGACGCCCGCTCCATTTCCCTATGCACAGTTACCAAATTACTACTTTGAATGTCTGTTAATTCATTACACAGTGGTGCTGATAAGCTACGCTCGTCGTCACCATTATTTCTCAGTTTACTCTGTAGCCTAGTGTTACGTTTTTCACACGCCATTATTGTCACAATATTTCACACGATAACACAGAAAAGCACAATTTGAAGAGCAAAAACAAGAGAACACATTAACATAGCACTGAAAATAATATCTAGTTAATTGCAGCTGCGAAATACTTGGTGCAAATCTACATGCATGCCACAACTGTTTTACTGTACAACAATGAAAGACTGCAACTACAAAGGAGATTCTCTCTACAATTACGCACTAGCAATAAACAAGAGCTACACTAATTACACAAACTACAAGATAAAAATCAGAAGATTCCAATGAGGTATCCTAGGCTAAGGGTCGACATATGAAACGTCCCCTTTGAACAATTTATACAAGACTGTGCTTAAACTGACATACAATATTTTTAGCGTAAGGCAATCTGACTTTCAAAAATCCCTGCAAAAGAATGGCCCTGACTAACATTAAACTATACCTTTCACAAATCACTTACCTCACAAAAATATTCATTACTCGAACTACTGCAGTACAGCGAGCGCCACTACTACCAGCTAAATAAAAGATTCAAACTACGGAAGGCCCTAACAACTGATAGGGATAGTTTGCAAATGAAAGATATTAATAGAGAACAAACAATGTATTTACCTTGATAGTCATAATATATATAGCAGTTCATGACAAATTACAAAACTCCGCCATCTCTCTCCCCACATCCACCACTGCTGGCGGCTCACCTCCAACTGCGCAACGCTACGCGGTGTTCACAGCCAGCTGCCTAACACTACAATGGCGAGTATTACAACAATACAAAGCAGCCACAGCCAGTGATTTTCATACAGAGGTGGCGTTACCAATAAAAAAACCTAAACAGCCTACTTACACACTATGTTGTGGTCTGTGGTTCTATTCGTTCTACAGATATTAAATGCCGGCGGCTGCTGGTACTGTCTCATTATGCCTGGTGCTACATTTGAAGGAGCCGCGTGGTTATGATTAAATTTCCGCTACATGAGAGGGTCACTATCAAAAACGAGTGAATAGAGGACGATGAAACTTTGTGGAACCATTTCTAATGACACGTATACAAGAAATAACAAACAAACCATTGAAAGAAACATATTTTTACTATCGTATGGGAGGGTAACATTTCATTTCTTTATCGCATAGCATATTTAGGTTCACGCTACAAAAGTTGTTCATTGTGACGACCATTTGCATCCATGACATAATGGAACCGCGTTAGAGAAACCATTTCATAATTGTTCGAAACAATTTTCGAATACTGAACTATAGAATGTTGACCTGTTGTTGAAAAGCTCGTGCACTGCTTGAAGATCGCATACTGCATTAAGTATTCACGACCATGAGAACTCCAACAGTTTGTGAAACAACTGGCTGCCGCCCTCTCCCAGCAGCAATTCCCAAATTGCCAGTTAATTTGATCATCCCAGTCATGTTCTTCAAACCATGTATGGAAAGAGGACCTCTTCGTATTCCCTCAGCGCTTCGACACTTGTGAAGAGAATCAGCACAATTTCTGTTGTTTTGATAAAACAACTGTTCGAGTAAAGCACTGCGCGCCTTGTCCAGACTCATGTTGACTGTCTGCAAATGCAATCCGTTTCAACCCTGCGTCGTCGTACCAGTACACCGCTAAAATTGCAAATCCGGCTGCGTGCAGTCTTCACGTTATTGGGTACTCTTGAGGTAAATAGTTAACCGTTGCACTGGCTCAAGTAGCGAAAGTTTTATAACTGCTCTTTACTAGTGCATCCTGTCTGATGGCATTAATGCAGTTCGCTGGGTGAGTAGCTTTCTTTTATTCTTCCACTAAAACTTAATGTGGGAAATTATGAAAGATGACCAAGTATGTCTGTATGATGAGGCATGTGGTGTTGATGGTAAGTCTACCCCTACTAATTCTAAAGAGGCATTCAGGATGTACCACTTCGTAATTTTGCCAACTGGAGAGGAGTAAAGCACTAAAGCGGCAGTAATTTGCAAAACGTCAACGATCAAGGGAAGTCACACAGTAATATGAGGTAGATTTGGAAATAACTAACTCACTAAATAGCTTGGTGGCAACCTCGTTTTATTAAGTTTCTTATCGGCGAATTTCGTATTAAACACGTACCGTCCATGAATGAAAATCGTACGATGTAAACAACAATGGGAACAAAAAATGGTTCAAATGGCTCTGAGCACTATGCTACTTAACTTCTGAGGTCATCAGTCGCCTAGAACTTAGAACTAATTAAACCTAACTAACCTAAGGACATCACACACATCCATGCTCGAGGTAGGATTCGAACCTGCGACCTTAGCGGTCGCTCGGTTCCAGACTGTAGCGCCTAGAAGCGCATGGCCACTCCGGCCGGCCCAATGGGAACATCTCGGGGAGAAATGTATATCATAAGCGGAGCATTAGAGAAGGAAAAACCTTTACGTCAGAGACTGAAGGGAATCTTTTGACATACTGTTTTCTTGGGGTCCGCGTCACAGGCTCCGCATTGCTGAGGTAGCACCCCAGCGGCCTATGCAACGTACTGTTTCGAGCCGGCCTTGTACGCCAGCTGCAGAGTTCCAGTTAGGATAGAATGGCTGCCCTTGCAGCCGACCCAGCAGCCACCGTCCCCGTTGACTCCTCACTGCTCCGCAGGGAGCCATAGGCCGGCCGCGCTGCTGCTTCTTCCTCAGCTGGCGTAGCTGGGAATGCGCCGGCCACGATCGCACCTGTTCCCGTGTCCGAACCTGCGGCCCTCGCCTTGTAAGTCTCCGGCGTGTGTCAAGAGCCGAGACGACTGCCTGCGGTAGTGAGCCGAAGAATGGCCCGCCCTGGCTGGCTGCGGCCCCCACGTCGGCCTCAGAGGGTCGAACTAACGACCTGCCGTGGACTGGGACGCTGTTGCCCATATGTTGCCGTATGTCGCCGGTGGTGTGACACGCCCCGCCATCCAGGAGAGCTGCCATACTTGAATGAATCTCATTAGAAAACCACACCTATTTATACTCGACTTTGAGGCTCTGTTTCGCTAACACATCGCTCCGTGTCACGTACGCCCCACACCACGGTTGCACCAGTCGGCCCCTTCTTCCTATAGCTTGCAACATGCGAACCGTTGCGTTTACTGTTTTCAGCGGTTCGATGGCCCCTGTGGCCTCCATTCCGTTTCGCAACCGCTCGTCAGCGTATATTACTGCAATCCGGCCTGCACCTGGCTGTAACTTGTGCGCTCCGAAATATTGCATCAAATCTAACTTCCCTATAATAAACTGTGCTGCCAATACAAATAAAATGGATTGTGATGTACTTGTACGGCAATAGAGCATGGCGTCTTACTGGCGAACATGCCGTCCATCATTCTCTGTGGTAATACGATTGCTGGGCGTAGGCACTCTATGTGCCGTAGTAATACGTAGTGCAGGGTTAAAGTGGCGTGACTCAACTGTGTTTAATGGAATTTAAGTCCTGAGATCCATATGGCCCCCTCTACACGTCTGATGTCTTCAAGGTTACGGCACTCATCCAAATGGTTAGTCCGACGAGGTCGCACGTGATGTTGCCAGTGGCCATCACCTTATACCGCATCTCTCGCAGCACCTATCACGAACTATATGCTGCGGCGTGCCTTCTTGTAGCAAGCATTCAACACATGAAGTGGTATTACCACAACGAGACTTATCGATGGCATAGGCAGCTATGATCCGCATTTTAGTGGAGATACAGCAGACCAGATAATGAGATTCACCCTACACGAGATACGATCGCGCCATGGTACGAAAGACGTCAGTTTCCCCTCAATCTCACATCCCGCCACTCCCATGATATTGAGACACAGTCGGGGAGTGGTGGCGACATTATTTCTATGGCACATACACTGATGCGCAGACGCCTAGTAACGTCATAGTGTGGTACAGAAGATGTCAATGTGAGATCACAGTCAAATTCCGATGATTCCATGACGTCTCCAGTCGTAAATGGCGATGTCGTTGAGTCACCACGGGATTCATCAGAAACGGAGCATCACTTTACCAATATGCGTTAAATGGTAAGCTCCGAAACATTTATGTTTGCGTCAGCATTGTACTGCGTCTTCAGGTCTACCTCACATCGCCACTTACCGTTCTACACTGAGCGGCTAATCATTCGGTCTTCACGATGTGTGATGAGGCGCGGACGCCGAAACCTTGTCGCCTACTCGTCGTTTCACCGTCATTCAATCCGTTTCCATGGATGCTCACAATAGCTTGCGAACAGCCGACCATCTTCAGCGTTTATTATATGCTCGATCACAGACGCTGGTTTTTTAAAAAATCTGCTACTTGTCAAATTCACTGTTACGTTACGGCCACATACTTTTCTCACCGCTTCACGTGCCCGCAACTTAATTTTTTGTATTTCAGCCTCCAGATGGGCAGTGGTCCAAACGTATAGATTTTCAGCTTTTGCGAGTCCTGGGATAGCAGCAATCCCGTCACATTTACACAGCGCTTTGCCCGTTACGGTAAACGAATAACGGGACCAGACGTGTAGATCGAATGTTTGTATATATTCTTTGAAACTTGCCTAAAGCGATTCATTATTACAAATGTTACCTCCCTTTTGTGGACATTTACGTATATGTGAAAGTCATTTTGGCCACATGCTTTTCTTTGAGACATATTTATCTTTGTTCATTTATACTGATTTTGTCTCATGTCGCTTGTAGTCGTAAAGTTCGCTCTCTACCATGTATTTAGGCACCGGCAAATACTAGTGCCCACACGCTCTGTGATTCCCGGAAATTTATTGTCCAGTTTATTTAATGCTATGACAGAAGAAAGAATGTATTTGTCCGTTTGCCAAGCATCCAGAGATTCTCAGGGCCTATGGTACTGTTGTTCTTGTTGTTGTGGACTTCAGTCGGAAGACTGGTTTGATGCCACGCTACTCCATCCTGTGAGAGCCTCTTCAACACAGAATAACTTCTGTAACATACATCCTTCTAAATCTCCTTATTGTATTCCTCTTTTGGTCTCCCTCTACAGTTTCTAAACTTCATATTTCACTCTAATACTAAAGTGGTGATCCCTTGATGTCTCAGAATATGTCCTATAAACCGATCCCCTCTTTTGGTCAAGTGGTGCCACAAATTTCTTGTCTCCCCAATTCTATTCAGTATATTCTCGTTAACTACGTGATCTACCCATCCAATCTTCAGCATTCTTCTGTAGCAACACGTTTCGAAAGCTTATGTGGTCTTTTTGTCTGAACTATTTATAATCCACGTTTTATTTTCATAAATAGCTACACTCCAGACAAATACCTTCAGAAAAGACTGCCTAACACTTTGTAAGGCGTCGCATTTCCTGGGTGTCTTAGACGAAGTAATTAGAATTGCACGTGAATGATAGCTGTGGTAAAAAAATCGATTACAAGTTATTTATAACATTAACATGTGCGGACAATGAGGATGACGTTACCAAAAAAAAAAAAAAATTGCTCTGAGCACTATGGGACTTAACTTCTGAGGTCATCAGTCCCCTACAACTTAGAACTACTTAAACCTCACAAACCTAAGGACAACACACACATCCATGCCCGAGGCAGGATTCGAACCTGCGACCGTAGCTGTCGCGCGGTTCCAGACTGTAGCGCCTAGAACCGCTCGGCCACCCCAGCCGGCGTTACCAATCGACTGTACTACATTCTCAAGGGATAATTGGCAGTCAGAATACGGCATAACGTTTATACTGAGAAATCACAGGAAATAAAGACAGACACTATGAACAAGCGGGTCTCTCCGCAGTGCGTGGCAGGGACGAAACAGTGTTTTCATATGGGCTTCCTTGTTTTGGTGGCCGGCCGGAGTGGCCGTGCGGATCTAGGCGCTACAGTCTGGAGCCGAGCGACCGCTACGGTCGCAGGTTCGAATCCTGCCTCGGGTATGGATGTGTGAGATGTCCTTAGGTTAGTTAGGTTTAATTAGTTCTAAGTTCTAGGCGACTGATGACCTCAGAAGTTAAGTCGCATAGTGCTCAGAGCCATTTCAACCATTTTGAACCATGTTGTGGTGTCGTAGAGTGGCGGCAGGTTTCCCGAGTCAAAGGCATAGCAAGGGACGCAGGCCTTCCGGCTGAAAGCTATCTCCTAGCAGAACACTTTCATACGGGCTCAGGTTTGAGGGTTTGTGGAAGGTGGAGTAGGATCCTAAGCCTGTTGCAGTCAAACGGCTCCAGTCCAGCTGCAGTCCAACGTCTACATCTTTGAATTTAAAAGGAAAGAATGAAAAAGAAACAAGCAGCCATTGACTCTTCTAAAAAACTAGGAAGGAGTGGGAGTTTTGCTGGGCATTTCCAGTTCACTCTCAAGTGACTAGCAAGGGCTGGCGGAAAGCTGACTCGAAGTAGGAAGGGGGCACTCGTTTAGAGACGAGCCATGCACGTGGGCAAGGAAGTGTGGTCCTTCTGCTGCAATAGCGGAGCTGTTAGTTTTATATGAAGAGCAGTTGGATCTGAGCCTTCTCCGTGAATGAAGAGAATGTGTCCCTTTGTGCACCATCTTATGCACAATAGAGCGGCACCTAGACTACGATTGATTATCAAGTAGATGTACCAGCTAAATTCAGGGAACTGTATATTCGTCACTCCGTAAGCAGAGTAGGGAAATTAAGAAGCTCTGAGAGCATGTGGACATTTGAAATGATCCTTATTGTGGTGTGCTTGTAGTGAGACTGTGTCTTTATGTGAACAGTGTGCAAGCAGCACTTCTCACTCGCACACGGTATGATACCAGAACAGTTCACAGAGAGGAGTTTTACGGGCAATTTAGTCTGAGTAGGCTGGTTTCAGAGCTGCAGCGAGCGTCAACCGAAGGTGCGGGAGCCGCAATCAGACGGTCAGCAGCAGTCGCTTTCACTGTCGTTTTGGGTGTGGTGTTACCATATAGGGACTTAATTCCACAAATGCGTTGAGTTCCATGCTATATGTGGTGGATTAAATGCAGTCAGTTTCATTTGGGCTTCGTTATTTTTCTTATTATAACTCAACGACATCCTATTTTCTCAGTACATGGTCAGATTGCATTGCAAAATTTATTTAGAGGGCGACAGTTTCAACACGAATTACTAGAAAGCCAATCTCAGAGAGAGACACTTAAGGATAAGGAATAGTCTTGCCAATTGAAACTTCTCACTGAATGAAAACGAATGATTTTGAAAATAAATTTTGAGCAGATTATACAAAATTCTTTTTATCTTTTCTGTAATCCCCCCCCCCCCCTTCCCAACCGTTACATCTTAAATATACATTTAATGTTCACAAATTTCTTCAGAAATCCTTTTCTGGCTATTAGTAGACTACATTTCTTATAGTCTCTACTTCGGCTATCATCAGTTTTTTGCTCACGAGATGGTGAAATTCATCTACTACTTTAAATGTCTCGTTATGTAATCTAATTCCCTTAGCATTACCTTATTTAATTCGACTACATTCCATTAGCATTGAATACCGTCGGGTATAGGCTACAATCCGGTCACACCCCCATCTCAACCACTGCTCCCCCTTTCACTTCACTCGACTTTTATAGCTGGCGTCTGATTTCTGTATAAGTTGTAAATACACTCCTGGAAATTGAAATAAGAACACCGTGAATTCATTGTCCCAGGAAGGGGAAACTTTATTGACACATTCCTGGGGTCAGATACATCACATGATCACATTGACAGAACCACAGGCACATAGACACAGGCAACAGAGCATGCACAATGTCGGCACTAGTACAGTGTATATCCACCTTTCGCAGCAATGCAGGCTGCTATTCTCCCATGGACACGATCGTAGAGATGCTGGATGTAGTCCTGTGGAACGGCTTGCCATGCCATTTCCACCTGGCGCCTCAGTTGGACCAGCGTTCGTGCTGGACGTGCAGACCGCGTGAGACGACGCTTCATCCAGTCCCAAACATGCTCAATAGGGGACAGATCCGGAGATCTTGCTGGCCTGGGTAGTTGACTTACACCTTCTAGAGCACGTTGGGTGGCACGGGATACATGCGGACGTGCATTGTCCTGTTGGAACAGCAAGTTCCCTTGCCGGTCTAGGAATGGTAGAACGATGGGTTCGATGACGGTTTGGATGTACCGTGCGCTATTCAGTGTCCCCTCGACGATCACCAGTGGTGTACGGCCAGTGTAGGAGATCGCACCCCACACCATGATGCCGGGTGTTGGCCCTGTGTGCCTCGGTCGTATGCAGTCCTGATTGTGGCGCTCACCTGCACGGCGCCAAACACGCATACGACCATCATTGGCACCAATGCAGAAGCGACTCTCATCGCTGAAGATGACACGTCTCCATTCGTCCCTCCATTCACGCCTGTCGCGACACCACTGGAGGCGGGCTGCACGATGTTGGGGCGTGAGCGGAAGACGGCCTAACGGTGTGCGGGACCGTAGCCCAGCTTCATGGAGACGGTTGCGAATGGTCCTCGCCGATACCCCAGGAGCAACAGTGTCCCTAATTGGCTGGGAAGCGGCGGTGCGGTCCCCTACGGCACTGCGTAGGATCCTACGGTCTTGGCGTGCATCCGTGCGTCGCTGCGGTCCGGTCCCAGGTCGACGGGCAAGTGCACCTTCCGCCGACCACTGGCGACAACATCGATGTACTGTGGAGACCTCACGCCCCACGTGCTGAGCAATTCGGCGGTACGTCCACCCGGCCTCCCGCATGCCCACTATACGCCCTCGCTCAAAGTCCGTCAACTGCACATACGGTTCACGTCCACGCTGTCGCGGCATGCTACCAGCGTTAAAGACTGCGATGGAGCTCCGTAGGCCACGGAAAACTGGCTGACACTGACGGCGGCGGTGCACAAATGCTGCGCAGCTAGCGCCATTCGACGGCCAACACCGCGGTTCCTGGTGTGTCCGCTGTGCCGTGCGTGTGATCATTGCTTGTACAGCCCTCTCGCAGTGTCCGGAGCAAGTATGGTGGGTCTGACACACCGGTGTCAATGTGTTCTTTTTTCCATTTCCAGGAGTGTAGCATTTCGCTCCCTGTATTTTACCCCTGCAGCCTTCAGTATTTCTAAAGGAGTATTCCAGTCAACACTCTCAAAAGCTTTCTGAAAGTCTACAAATGATATAAACATAGGTTTGTCTTTTCTTCACCTGTCTTCTAAGATAAGTCGTAGGTTCAGTACTGCCTCGGGAGATCTTACATTATTGTGAAATCATAACTAATCTTCCCCGAGGTCAACTTCTAGAAGTTTTTGCATTCTTCTGTACAGTATTCGAGTTAGTATCTTACACCCATGGCTTATTAAACTCATAGTTCGGTAATTTTCACTCCTGTTATCTACTGGTTTCTTTGAAATCTAAATTATTATGTTCTATTTGAAATTTGACGGTATGGCGCTCGTCTCATACGTCTTTCACACAAAAAGGTAAAGTTCTGTCACAGCTGGCTTTCCTAAGGCTATCAACAGTTCCGAAGGATTATCGTCTACTCACAGAGTATTGTTTCGACTCAGATCTTTCGGAGCTCTGTTAAATTCTTCTCGCACTCTCATATCTCGCTTGTCACCTTTATCTACATCCATCTACCTTTCTATAATACAGCCTTCGGGTTCATCTCCCTTGTTTGGACCCGTAATATATCCCTTCCATCTTACAGCTTTTCGTTCGTTGCAAAGAACTCGTTTTCCGCCTGAGCTCTTGATGTTCATGTAGTTGCTCCTCGTTTCCCCAAACATCTCTTTGATTTTCCTGTAGGCAATACCTATCTTTCTCCTAGTGAAAGATGCTTTTCAGTCCTTACATTTGTCCTCCAGTCATTCCTGCTAAGTCATTTTGCATTTCCCATCAATTTTTATTTTCGGGCGTTTTTATTGTCTCTTGCCTGCTTCATTTGCTGCATTTTAATATTTTCTCGTTTCATCAGTTAAATTCACTATCTCTTAGGTTATCCAAGGACTTCTACTAGGCCTCGTCTTTTTGCCTATTTGATCCTCTGATGTATCTACTATTTCATCTCTTAGAGCTACTTCTAATCAAGCTGCGGGCCTATGGGGTATTGTCTCAGTTGTGCGACTGGATTCGTGATTTCCTGTCAGGAAGGTCGCAGTTCGTAGTAACAGACGGCAAATCAAGGAGTAAAACTGAAGTGGTATCAGGTTTTCCCCAGGGAAGCGTCCTGAGACCTCTGCTGTTCTCTATCTATATAAATGACCTGGGTGACAATCTGAGCAGTTCTCTTAGGTTGTTCGCAGATGATGCTGTAATTTACCGTCTAGTAAGGTCATCCGAAGACTAGTATCAGTTGCAAAGCGATTTAGAAAAGATTGCTGTATGGTGTGGCAGGTGGCAGTTGACGCTAAATAACGAAAAGTGTGAGGTGATCCACATGAGTTCCAAGAGAAATCCGTTAGAATTCGATTACTCGATAAATAGTACAATTCTCAAGGCTGTCAATTCAACTGAGTACCTGGGTGTTAAAATTACGAACAACTTCAGTTGGATAGACCACATACATAGTATTGTGGGGAAGGCGAGCCAAAGGTTGCGTTTCATTGGCAGGACACTTAGAAGATGCAACAAGTCCACTAAAGAGACACGTTTTGTATTATCACGTAAGATGGGAGAGAGTGTGCAGATATGATACGCGAATTGGGATGGAAGTCATTAAAGCAAAGAAGTTCTTCGTCGCGGCGAGATCTATTTACGAAATTTCAGTCACCAACTTTCTCTTCCGAATGCGAAAATATTTTGTTGAGCCCAACCCACATAGGTAGAAATGATCATCAAAATAAAATAAGAGAAATTAGAGCTCGAACAGAAAGGTTTAGGTGTGGGTAGAGAGATAGTATGATTGTGGTTCGATGAATCCTCTGCCAAGCACTTAAATGTGAATTGTAGGGTAGTAATGTAGATGTAGATGTAGATGTACCCATTCGTCTTCCACTGTATACCCTTTCCCGATTCTAATCAATCGTTCTCTAATGCTCCCACCGAAAGTCTCAGCAACTTCTGGTGCTTTCAACCTATCCTCGTCCCATTTCCATAATTTCCTACCTTTTTCCTATTTATTCAGTTTAATCTACACTTCATAACCAATAAATCGTGGTCCCCTGGAAATGTCTTACAATTTAAGATCTAGTTCCTAAGTGTCTGTCTTAGCATTATATAATCAGTTTGAAACCTGCCGATGTATCCAGATCTCTTACACGTATACAACCTTCTTTTATGGTCCTTAAATCAAGGGTTACCAATGACTGAACTATGCTCTGTGCAAAATATTATCAGGTGGCTTCCTCTTTCAGTCATTTCTCCCAGTCCATAGTCACCTATTATTTTTCCTGCTCTTCATTTTCCTGCTCTCGAATTCCAGTCCTTGATCCTAATTAAATTTCCGTCTACTTTGGCTATCTGAATAATTTCTTTCACCTCATCATACATTTGTCCAATCTCTTCATCTTCTGTGGAGCTAGTTGGCATGTGAACTTTCACTACTGTAGTAGGTGTGGGCTTCATGTCTATCTGGGAATGATAGATGCGTTCACTATGCTGTTCATAGTAGCTTGTCCACGCTCATACTTTCTTATTCATTATTAAACCTACTCTTGCATTACCAAAATTTGATTTTGTATTTATAACACTGTATTCCTCTGACCTGAAGTCCTGTTCCTCCTGCTATCTAACCTCACTAATTCACACTATATCTTACTTCAGCTCATCAATTTCCATTTTTTAAATTTTGTAACCTTCCTGCCCGATTATGAGATCTAACATTCCAAAGTCCGTTTCGTAGAATGCCAGTTTTGTCTCTCCTTATGATGAGATGCTCCTGAGTAGTCCCCGCTCGGAAATCCGAATGTGGGTCTATTTTAGCTCCGGAATATATTACGCAAGTGGACGCCATCATCATTTAATCATTTCGTAGAGCTTCATACCCTTTGAATAAATTAGGAACTGAAGTTTCCCCTTTCTTTCAGCCGTTCACAGCATCAGCACAGCAAAGCCGTTTAAGTTGGTGTACAAGGTCAGATCAGTCAAGCATCTAGATTGTTACCCCTGCAACTACTGTGTAGGCTGCTACCTCCCTTCAAGGACCATACGTTTGTGTGGCCTCTCAACAGATACCTCTCCGTTGTGATTGCACCTGTGGTATGGTTATCTGTATTGATGAGGTACGCAGGCTACCCCACCGTCAGCAGGCTCCATTGTTCGTAGGGGTGGGCGGGGTGGGAGGGGTGTACAATGGTACTGCCGCATCCAAAAGTATCCGAACCACCTGAATTTCGTTTCGCTTGATTTGAATGCAGCTTACATAACGCAGCTGTTTTGCAGATCCTCTAAGCTCTGAAAAGTACAGTCGTGTGACTATACAAAATGCATACCGCAAGAGGTCACTAGAAAACATTGTTCTGTAAGGTAATTAGTCAAGATGTAATTCAACATCTCGCTATTGCAAATACTAGGAAACCCGTTGTGGGAGGTGAGACAGTCCTCAATGCTTGTAAACTAATTATTATTACAGTAAGTGACATTTAAAAATAACTACCACAAATATTAGAATTTGAGTTAAGTCATTCCGGCAATCTTTAGGCCAAATAACTATTTTTATGGGCAAGAAATTTTGAGATAATATCTTGACTTCTAATGTTCACTGACAATTCGAAGTATTTTTGCTCATTAAAAGGTTTAGCCCCATCTGTGAAACATCGATTATGATGCGAGAGGTTTGTTATAAAATGTATGTTGAACTAACGAGTTAAAAGCAATGCTCATAACAACGGCAAGCGCTCTATAGAGACCTGAACACTAACTTCACACAACCAGTAATTTCTTTGTACTTACGATGGGGCAATTGTTTGTCAACATGTGTTAACTTTAAATGACATGACGAACATTCCTTTTCTTTATCTGGATTGAAACTAAGCACATATAGCCACTGTAACTAATCAAAGCTTTCGTGCCTGACCGAGACTCGCTCACACGAAAGGCTCGTCGTTGGTGACGAGGCATAAAGACGCATGTAATATCGACAATTCTCTTCAGAATCAGTTATCAAATTGATGTTGAAAACTTTTGTGCTCTGCCTGGAGTCCTGTTAAGACCCCTACCCATCTTCTCGTTAACTAATCACGAAAATCGTTTAATATAATTTCAACTAATCAAGTTTGCAAGTGTTGAAAGCGAAGTGTCATGATTAAAAGTTTTGTCTCGAACCCAGCATGTGATCAGAGTATTAACGTCATAAAATAAGATGTTAAAAAGCGAAATTTTTCACCGGCAGCCAGCGAGATATTCGAATTTGAAATGAGGATACCATTTTCTTGCCTGACTGGGAATCGTACTCGGCACCTACCGTCGTGGATTTCTATCCCCGAATTGTTTGCTGTCCAGTTGTGTTATGTGTCCATGTTTGACTAGGAATAGCGGTCCCTATCGTTATTGTTGACAACACATGAAGAGAGATTGAAAACGAAGACTATTTATCACTAGTAGTTCAATATGCATATGCTAGGGCTTGAAACGTATCGATAAATACATTTGTTCTGAATCATGATTGGAACCCACATATGCCCCTTTCGGGGAGACCTAAGGGAGAGTGCAATTTCGGGGAAAAGAACGAAGTGATCGAATGGTATCGATCCATGTGGGCCACATACCACGAAAGAGGAGATTCGAATTGAAATCCCACCCAGCACCAAATTTTTCAACGCCTCAATTTCAGATAAAATATGAACCCTGTGACCTGAAGTGACAATTGGCTCATTCAATAAAATAATATTTCTCATGTAATGAAGTTCACTGGCGACAGAATTTTTATTGGCAAAGACTTCCGCCTCTGCCACATCCGAACCTAAACCAGCTCTGTCTCAGTTGTTAGCGAAGCGATATGATGTTTATAATCAAGATTCTGAACTACTGTTCAACCTGTCGTTCTTCACTGGGAATTACTAGGCGTGAAGGAGATCAGTTCGTGTGTGTTTCAAATAAATGACAGAAGATGGAATGGAGCCCATACTTCGCAAATAAGAAATATGGGTTACTCAACGAGATCACCGAAGCCCACATTTGCTGTATTCATGATTGCGTCTTAACGTATCTTGCACTTAGCAGACAAATTAGAAATAGAGAAAAAAAATCAGTTCTCCGGTTCCCAGAACGAGATATTCACTCTGCAGCGGAGTGTGCGTTGATAAGAAACTTCCCGGCAGATTAAAACTGTGTGCCGGACCGAGACTCGAACTCGGGAACTTTGCCTCGCGGACAAGTGCTCTACCAAACTTTTTTTTCATCCTTTGTTTCCAGCAATCCAATTTTTATTAACCACTTTTATTTTCTTTTCATTTTTTATAATTTTTTTAATTTTATATATATATATATATATATATATATATATATATATATATATATTGTATTTTTAGGATGGTCAGGGCGTGGTACACGCCGCACTAGCAGTGGGGTCTGTTCACGGCACTGCCAGTGCGTCGGGGCCAAACCCCTCCCACCCCTTTTTCATGTTCCCTGTTGGGTCATAGCAGTAAGTGTGCAGAAATCTTAACACAATATTCCCATTCTCCGATGTAAGGAAGACAAAGAAACCTCTTCTCTGAGTAGAAACTGAACACTGATAAAAAAAAAAACCTAATAATTCTTCTCGAATCACACAAATACTTTGGAAGTCGAACACGAGTAATTTTGAACAAAATGTTTTGAAAAAAAATGTTCCGGAAGCAAGGTAATAGTAAATAATAATAAGAAACCAAGAGACTTTTAATTTTCTTCTGTTCGTTCTCGTTCAACGTGTTGTAGTGGTTCCACATATTTAACCAACACCCATTCTTTCAAAAATGATCTTCAGCATGTTGCCGTAGTGCTTCTTGTGGTTGCGATACGTGCTGATTTTTGCATATTCACACTTCATGTAAACGCAGAATTCTATCTCGTTGTCCGACCCAAGTGTGTGGATGACATAACTAACATATTTTCCCAGTAACCAGCTAATGGCGTTGGTTTTTAATTTCGGAAAGTATGTCACGTCTGGTCTCAGGAGGAACGATGGCGTTATATATTCCGTAGAGGACCTGGTGAGAAAGACGATTTGTTGCCTGATCCAATTCCAGTTATGCACATTGCCACCACAGGTGAATCTGTGGCTGAGTGTATCCACCAGATTGGATTTTCCACAAAGGTGTGTCTGGTTTAAACCGATCCCATATAGTCTATCGTTGGTGCTGACGACATTATTAACTGTTTTGTACCATGCGGAAATAGCGTCTGTAGAGAGCCCGGCATAGTTGATGTTCCGCCATACAGCTTTCCAGTCACAATTTGGGAATTTCGTTTCAATTTTGTTTCTACCCTCATTTAACTTACTTTCAAGTATGAAGTCGCGCGCTGTGATACGTGTGTTGCTTCTGATTTCGTCACTAAGATAACTTGCTTCGAGGAAAAAAATTCTTCACATACTGCAGACGGGCATTAATCCTTCGTACATCAATCGGTGCTTGCAGGCTATGGGGTGTCACAGCCTCAAAGAGCTTTGCGGTTATACATTGTGGACGTTCTCTGAGTATATGGAAAGTCCGTTTGAGGAACAGAGCAGACGCTTTATTGCGAATATCCACCAAACCGAGGCCCCCGTTTCTGACATCCAGTATAACGGTAGTCGCACCAACCCTGAATATGTCTCCTCGCCATAAATAATTGGTAACAGTGGATATGATCCCTTTCGCTACTAGTTTAGGGATTGGAAATACCTGCGCAGTGAAATATGCTTTAGACAAATCGTAGGAGTTGATGAATCTGACTTTTTGCATCAGGTCCATAGTTCGATGGATGTTCTCCATTACAGCACCATGAACTTTCCTCCTAGTCTCCGTCCAGTTAAACGCAGCCATCAGCATCGGACATACCATTAAGGTTATTCCCAAAGTTTTATGTTTGTTGTCTTGTTTTGCCCATGCCAGTCGAAGGTGATCTAGGCCCCGTAGATTCAATATTTGACTTTTGTTTTCATTTGCTGTCGCTCCCGACGCTAGACAATACCTTTGGATTTCTCTTTCCTGTGTAACTGTCTCCTCCTTATTCCTTATTACAACGCCCATGTCATCAGCATAAGCTCGTATGACAGTTTTCTCACCACTCAATGTTATGCTTGTTAATCTTGCGTGGTCAGTGCTGAGGAAGGGCTCTAAAGATACGGAAAATAAAAACATTGATAAGGGACTGCCCTGTGGAACCCCTCGCCTTATCTGTATGGGTTTAGATGTTTGGCCATTGATTGCTATTTTCGCATTTATACCTGTTGCAATATTCCTTAGCATGTTCACAATCTGGGGGTGGAAAACCATTCTTGACAGCGTCGCAAAGAGGTATCTATGACTAACGCGGTCAAAAGCTTTATTGAAATCAATAAAGATTAACGCACATTTTATACTTGTCACTGAGGTAATTGCAATGACGTCTCTGTATGCAGATAGACTTTCGAATATCGTTCTGGTCGGAGAACAAGATTGATGATGACTCAATATATTGTGGAAAAGGCAGAGAGTCTTTTGTTGATAATACGCGAAATTATTTTGTAATCAGAATTTAGTAGCGAAAGAGGCCGAAAATTGTTTAAGTTGGTTTTGCCTTTACTCTTAGGAATCAGTACTATTTTACTTTCCTTAAACTCTGCAGGGACCGGTTTCCCGTTTAGGAGCTTATTTGCCATGGAAGTGATCTTGTCCCCAATTATAGACCAGTAGCGGGCATAAAACTCCACAGGGAGGCCATCAAGTCCCGGAGATTTTTTGAGAGGTGTGTTACGCACTGCCTCATGCACATCATCTTTAGTAATAGGTGACAGGATGTCAGCGTTGTCTGTTCCCGACAATTGTGGACCTACAATAGTGTGAAAGTCCTCGAGAGCTGCATCTTCCACTGTGGTAGGGGCATATAAGGTTTCATAGTACCTGTGGACTTCGTCCAGTATTTATTTCTGGCATGTGAGCCTCGTACCAGTATGCGTCTGGACTTTATCAATTAAAGTTAGACGTCTGTTTTTAGCATGCCGCACCAAGTGATACAGAGAAGCGGTTTCATCTGCTACGACTGTTGTGGCTTTCGATTTAATTTTGAGTCCCTCCGTCTGTTGCCGTTTAATGCTTAATAACTTGGCTTTTATTTTTTTGATATCATTCAGACGAATTACGTCATCATGGGCCTGTTGATATAAGTCTCTTAAAACTTTATAATAAAACTCCATTGTACTCCTCAACTCCCTGTGCCTCACTGCACTATACTGCATGACAACTTTCCGCAGCCTTTGTTTAGCCCTCCTAGTCCACCAGTCAATGACTGTTGGGTACTTGTCTACTGAGCGGAGGCACATAGTCCACGCTACTCTTATTCCTGTTCCAGTTCTTTGTCAGTTAAAACAGAGATATTTAAATTCCATTGGCTCTGAATCGACGGGTTGGCTGTACAGTTAAATTAAAGCAAGTTAAAATTGGACTGTGATCGCTAAAATACACGGGAATAGTTTCAAGGTTTAATAAATAATTTTGCAAATTTGTTGACACGTATATTTTATCTAGTCTGCTGCGGGAGTGGCTGGTTATATACGTGAACCCGACTGACGTCGAGTGCTGAAGTTCCCACACATCCTTAAGGTGTAGATCACTTACTAACTTTTTTAACTGTGGCGAGTAGTTGAAGTTGGGTTGTTGATCTTTCTGGTTTAAAACACAGTTAAAATCTCCACCTAGTATAAGAGAACACGGATTTTTCCTCAATAAATAAATCAGTTCATCTTGAAAAAACTTCGCACGATGCAGTTTGTGGGAATTTCCTGATGGGGCGTAAAGGTTAAGCACTGTCACATCAAAAATTTTTATGCCTATGGCTCTTCCTGATTCTAGTCGTTCGATTTCAGTCACCGGAATGCCTTCCCTTATAAGAATAGCTATACCGATATTGGTTTCCGTAGAAACATTAACAATTTAAAAAAAGCCTGGGATCCGAAATTCCGTTATCGCAACTTCTTGTAGCAACGCGATATCTGTCCCGGACTGGTACAAGAATTCTTTTAGTGCTGCCAATTTCAAGGGTGACTGTATTTTATTAATGTTAATAGTAGTAATGCTATAAGCTTGCATCACAGACATACCAGAAGAAGCAATTTGGGATGAGGATCGGTATGATTATAGCAGCAACGTGCTTCCCTACAAGGCACGATCTTTACAAGCTGTGTGCCCATTACATGTACTAACATCCTAGAAAAATTTGCACTGCTTTTAAACAAAGAGCTTGAGAAGAAAAGTATCCTGAAATCCTGACAATGCACTGCTGTAAGTCACTGTGGCCATTCTCTTTCTCCTCGTCAGTATTGGCCCTGATGACTTCATATTAAATATTCTTTTTCTGGTTGTCTTTCTTCTCTGGTGTGGCTTTCGCTTGATGACGCGTGACAGCAAGACCCGGTGTCGGTCGCAGCCGCCGGCAGTGGCTGAATGGGGCAACGGCCGTGGCTTGCGAGTCGTCAATGTTTGGTTCCGGCGTGGTGTCTGTTGTGTTGTCTTGCTGGCGAGGCGGTGATGCTTGTTTATTTCCTCCTTCGGCGCGGCGTTGCGCTTCGGAGTCAGCAGGTTGTTTACTTGGTACTTCCTCGTACTGTTCGCACTGTATGGGTTGTGCACTTGATGCGGTCATTTCAGCCGTGACCTCAGGCTCAGGGTCACATTTCGGTGAAAGGTCACTACCAGCTGCGTCACTATCTGTTCGTGGTGGTATAAGTCCTTGTGCGGAAGCGGGAGCCACATCGACCTGCATTCCATCTACTTTTTCCACTTCCAACAGATCTTCAGGACTGGGCTTCGGCCTCCTGGCCACGGGTGTTTCACAGGAAGAGTTCTCATCAACATTTTTTTCAGTGTCCTCTAGAGGACGCTTTTTAGAGGGAATCTCGCTGTCACGGGACGGAATTTCAGCAGTTAATGCAGGTTTTAAAGACGGAAAGTCATTAACATTAAGTGCAACATTTTCAGAGGTAGTAACAGGATCCACGACAGCTGCCGGCTCTGTTGTATTATTGGCTGGCAACAAATCGTTGAGTGTTAATTTCCGGTGTTGCGTAAGGTTATTTTTTAGCACAAAAACACGGCGAGGGCAGTCCTGACGGAGGTGACCAGACTCGTTACATACATGACATGTAGAGGTTTGCCCTGAGTACATAAAATGCGCCTTGTGCCCGTCAACAAAGATGTGGGAGGGAATGTTTGCCTTCACCTCCATCTCCACAGAGCGAATGCCGTTAAAGCACTGCAGCTTGAAATGCGAAGCCCACCTTTCGTTGACTATTTGCCTGACAACCCCATACTTTGAAAGGACATCTTTAATTTTCGAGTTGTCTACTTCTAGGGGAATATTCAAAAGCCTAACATTCCTAATTTCAGACTCGGAATTCCGGAGTTTGAGAGTACTTTTAGTACCATCACGGTGTATAAATTCCGTTTCATAACCAAATTTTGCCAGAAAGCGGACTACACTCACGGAATCGTTAAACTTTACAAAAATGCACTATTCATCAGAGTCTAGCTGCATGGTGTGAACAAATTCAAAATGAAGGCCAATTACCTCGGTAATCCGGTCGTGTATTTCAAGTGCAGAGTACTGTACTCGACGGGTGTACTTGTCGAAGGTGAAAATCACGGTGTTTTTTCTCACGGAGTTTGCCATGGTGTTCTGCAGCGAAGAAATCTCGAACAACGCCGAAATCCCAACGGCACTGCGTAGAAAGATGACACGAACGAAGACCAAATGCTCAATTGATAACGCTTAATTCACGTGCAAAACGTCAATAAACGAGCACGAAACACGAAAACACTGGTGTAAGCACTGAACGTTCACGGAGCAAACTTGAGGAGCGTACGACCGCTGCGACAGCTAAAGCCAGACTGAACTGAGCTACCCAAGCAAGACTCATGCCCCGTCCTCAAAAAATGGTTCAAATGGCTCTGAGCACTATGGGACTTAACATCTACGGTCATCAGTCCCCTAGAACTTAGAACTACCTAAACCTAACTAACCTAGGGACATCACACACATCCATGCCCGAGGCAGGATTCGAACCTGCGACCGTAGCAGTCGCGCGGCTCCGGACTGAGCGCCTAGAACCGCTAGACCACCGCGGCCGGCGCCCCGTCCTCACAGCTTTACTTCTCCTAGTACCTCATCTCCTACCTTCCAAACTTTACAGAAGCTCTCCTGCGAACCTTGCAGAACTAGCACTCCCGAAAGAAAGGATATTGCGGAGACATGGCTTAGACACAGCCTTGGGGATGTTTCCAGAATGAGATATTAACTCTGCAGCGGAGTGTGCGCTGATATGAAACTTCCTTCCCTACAACTAATTTAAATTTGTAGAACATGCAGAACTCGAACCCGATAACGACAGTTTACAAACTCACTACTTTACAACATATTCCACTATCATTCCACGTACATCACTGTTACAGACTTCTGTGGTTGATGTCAGGTACCACAGCTGACTCAAACAAGATAGCCGGAGCAACATGACACCACATGCATCACAACGTGAATCTAAATTTTATCTTTATTCTCTGAAAACTATGTCGTTATTGTTAGTCCTTTGATGTTTGGAGACAAAACACACACATCAAAACAGTTTTGCATCAACTCGGCTCCTAGGGTTCCGGAACCTGTACAGAAAATTGTAATAGGGAACAACATAATCATCATTTCCGCACTTTTTATTGCTCATTAAAACCACACATTACATGTTGTACCACGATACAACGAGGCCTTCAGAACTGATGGTGCAGACTGTTGGACACACCGGTACCTCTAATACCCAGCAGTACGTCCTCTTGCACTGAGCATGCCTGTATTCGTCATGGCATACTATCCACAAATTCTTCAAAGCGCTGTTGGTCCTGATTAACCCGCTCCTCAACGCTTATTCGGAGTAGATCCCTCAGAGTTGTTGATGGGTCACGTCGTCAATAAAAAGCCATTTTCAAACTATTTCACGCATGTTCGATAGGTTTCAGGTCTGGAGAACACGGTGGCCAATCTAGTAGAGCGATGTCGTTATCTTGAAGGAAGTCATTCACAAGATGTGCACGATGGGGGCACGAATTGTAGTCCATGAAGACGAATGCCTCGCCAATATGCTGCCAATATGGTTGCCCTATCTGTCGGAGGATGGCATTCACGTATCGTACATCCGTTACGGTGCCTTCCATGACCACCGGTGGCGTACGTCGGCCCCACATATTGCCACCCCAAAACAACAGGAACTTCCACCTTGCTGCACTCGTTGGACAGTGTGTCTTAGGAGTTCAGCCTGACCAGGTTGCCTCCAAACACGTATCCGACGATTGTCTGGTTGAAGGCATATGCGACAATCACTGCTGAAGAGAATGTGATGTCAATCGTGAGCGGTCCATTCGGCATGTTGTTGGGCCTTTTGTGGTTGGCAGGAGAGCCGTCACCGTGTTACTAGAGGAAGCCGAAAGGCACGCGTTTTAGCTCACGCAGGCTGGCGTGAGGTCCGGAGCAGGACAAGGAAATTAAAATTTAGAAAAAACGGACGTAGCTGGTGGAATACTTAACTTTGATCCATTAATGGTGAACGTCGCTCTGGACGGTACATTACTCACAGTATCAATAGTAACTGGTAATGGCGCCTTGCTAGGTCGTAGCAGTTGACGTAGCTGAAGGCTATGTTAACTATTGTCTCGGCAAATGAGAGCGTATTTTGTCAGTGAGCCATCGCTAGCAAAGTCGGTTGTACAACTGGGGCGAGTGCTAGGAAGTCTGTCTAGACCTGCCGTGTGGCGGCGCTCGGTCTGCAATCACTGATAGTGGCGACACGCGGGTCCGATGTATACTAACGGACCGCGGCCGATTTAAAGACTACCACCTAGCAAGTGTGGTTTCTGGCGGTGACACCACAGGGCCCATCTGTACCGAGCTGCATGGAGTCGCCGGCCGGAGTGGCCGAGCTGTTCTAGGCGCTTCAGTCTGGAACCGTGCGACCGTTACGGTCCAGATTCGAATCCTTCCACGGGCATGGATGGGTGTGACGTCCATAGGTTAGTTAGGTTGAAGTAGTTCTAAGTTCTAGGGGACTGATGACCTCAGATGTTAAGTCCATAGTGCTCAGAACCATTTGAATCATTTTTTTTTTTCTTTTTGCGTGGAGTCGTGGTTACAAATGGTTCAAATGGCTCTGAGCACTATGCGACTTAACTTCTGAGGTGATCAGTCGCCTACAACTTAGAACTAATTAAACCTAACTAACCTAAGGACATCACTCACATCCATGCCCGAAGCAGCATTCGAACCTGCGACCGTAGCGGCCACGCGGTTCCAGACTGAAGCGCCCAGAACCGCACGGCCACACCGGCCGGCTTCGTGGTTACAAAGATGGTCCTCTCCATGGACGTCGATAGTGAAGTTGCGTATCATGCAGCCTGTTGCGCACAGTTTGAGTCGTAACACGACGTCCTGTGGCTGCAGGAAAAGCATTATTCATTATGGTGGCGTCGCTATCGGGGTTCCTCCGAGACATAATCAGTAGCTAGCGGTCATCCACTGCAGTACTAGCCCTTGGGCGGCCTGATCGAGGCATGTCTTCGACAGTTACCGTCTCTCTGTACCTTCTTCATGCCTGAACAACATCGCTTTGGTTCATTCTGAGACGCCTTGACTTCCCTTGATGAAAGCCCATCCAGTCAAAAAGTAAAAATTTGGACGCTATCGAACCGCGGTACTGACCGTCTAGGCATAGATGATCTACAGACAACACGAGCCGTGTACTTCCTTCCTGGTGGAATGACTAGAATTGATCGGCTGTCGGACTCCCTCCGTCTAATAGGAACTGATCGTGCATGGTTTTTTACATCTTTGGGCGGGTTTAGTGACATCTCTGAACAGTCAAAGGGACTGTGTCTGTGATAGAATATCCACAGTCGACGTCTGTCTTCAGGAGTTCTGGGAACCGCGGTGATGCTAAACTTTTTTTGATTTGTGTACATTTACATGACGCTCTAAGCAGTACACACAAGGAATTAATTTATTAAATCTTTTTTCGAAGCATGTAATCGGGAGCCAATTTGACTTTTGTGGCGATGGAAGCGCTCTTCACTTTGTATCGCACCTTGTTTCCTCCCGCCCTTACAGTAGGTCGTTATTTGAGAAATATCACAGCTCAAAGAATTTGATAGAGGTTTCATTCTTGCGCTTTAAAAGACAACACTGTCCAAACAAGTTCATGACGCATGGGAATAGTTGTCAGAGAATAACAGATTCAACCGGGAACGTGTTGCCTCCATTCTCATGAAGCGAAATGCAGTTGTAGAGGAAGACGCAAACTTGGTTACTGAATGATAGTTCTGTTGGGGAGAAAATTTTATTTATGACAAATAAACGTTTGCTTTTGCCTCGAAGAAGAGGATAATTCGTTTGTCTTATCTCCATTCTTTTCTTTTTCTTTTAACAAAGGGGAAAAGAATGGAAAAATATCTAGGCTATGTATTTCAATCTTTTCTGTCGTTAAATCGACTCTCTATTTTCAATTATTTTACGACCATTGATCAAAAAGACCTGAATTTAATTTTCTTTTTTGTTACATGGCGCATAAGGGTCAGTGTCATCAAATAGAAAGTATTTAGATTTTTAACGTCGAGAAAAAGCATCATATTTACTTTGTATTTTATTTGTTTACATTGAGGCAGAACGCCAACACAGACGAAGACGCTGAGGAAATCTCCATTTCTTTTAATGCCAAGTATAAATCACTCTGCATTAAAAGGAAAGGCGGTGCAAGATGGACGGTGTAGACGTTGTCGAGCGTTTGAGTCCGCTACTTCCTCAGTTACGTACTCATGAATTCTTTAATATTATGAATGCTGAACAGTTCTCGCTGTCCTTCTATACTACAATTTCTTACCGCGAATATTCGTGGAAGTGACAGGAAACTTGTGTGTGTGTGTGTGTGTGTGTGTGTGTGTGGAGCAGAAAGGCTGGTTCTACAAAACATCTTTAGTCTTATAGTGGTGTCTTTCTTGGGTAAAGAAAGTAACTAAACAAAAAAATTTAAGCACAAATAGAACGTAAGGGAACCAACATTCGACACTACATTCGCTGCTACCATCGATCAACGTGACCATGGATATTTCTAACAAGCCGTTAGGGCGAGGCACGTTTTCACGAAGAAAAGGTTCATATGGTTCTATTTCTAGTTCCCGTCCGTTTCGTAAAATTAACATGCACACACGGTTAATTTTGTCATACCTGCCGCACCTCAACTGTGATGAGGCTCCAGGACGACATTACCCAGATTATTAGCAAAATATTAACGACAGCGCGGGCGGCGTCGTAGACGAATGAATAGTTCAAATAGGAAGGTCCTGAAACCGAGCAAGTGCTTGTTATCATCACGGTAAAGATACTATATGGTTAACCCCTTGATCCATACATATCACGACATTCGTCATACTTCGTGGATAACAACGTCATATCTGGGATAAGAAGGGATGTCGAGGTCACTGTTGTAGGTGTTGATCGCTGAATGATGCCCTGCATCGGTCTCGTCAACCGCAATGGAAGATCCACATTCCAGTCGGTGTTCAGCTATATCGGGTAGTTGACACTGGGGACATAACGGAGAATCGGCAATACGTATGGAATTGAAGCTATGGTGATTCATATATTTGTGGTTGACCATCAAATAACAGGCCGCTCTTGCATCGGAATCGAGGAGAGCGCCGTGTACTGCGCGCCAGAACACCTCGGAAGTAATCAAGGGTGGAAGGCTTTCAGTCGGATGTCAGGGATGGCATCGCATCATATGGCAATAAACATTACGGGCCCTCTGCGGCCGCTCCCTCGCCAGATAAGTGGCGACTTAACTGAAGTCCTCAATAAACTACTTTGAGTGAGGTAATATCAGAGACATGCTCCACAGCAATGGCGGAAGGTGAGAGGTGGAGGTCAATTCTTCAATCAGAGTTCCCGTGAAGCTGCGCTGGAGGTGGTTCCACATATTCAACATGTAAAGCAGCTACTCTAACCAGCACATTGACCATTACGATACCATCCTCTGTGGTAGGGAGGGTGAGTGTGTTGCATCGCACTTTGATAATCATTCTAAAGACGGTAAACTGCGTGCTATCGTCTTCAGCATCGGGAGGAACGTGACTAGATGTGGTATCCTGGACATCCGATAGATGTTGACATAAGCTGCAGACCAGATCGTCTGCATATGCACGGCAGACAAATGTATGGTCTCTCAGCCACAATCGTAGTCCATGTAACAGTGGCTCCATGGCAATGGCATACATAACCACCGAAGGGAGGCAACCTTGTCTCACATAGTGGGCGAAAGTTATCTTGCCCACTATACGTCGATAGATTGTAACCTGTGATGTCACGGCATGCAAAAGGCTAATGACGGTTTCTATGAACGACTGAGGGAAGGCCAGCTGCCGCAGCACCTTATCAAGACTATTGTAGCACACCCTACCGAAAGAGTGGTCAAAGACCACTGACACTAAGGCTCCACACACGCGAAACGCCTCCACCAGTGCGATGGCATCGTGACACTCACTGAGCGCTGTCTGTATTATTTTAAGTGGCGTATTAAGAAGCACTTATAACCGATTTAGCTACTCCAGCAGACATCACATCCTTGGCAGCGTCAACTCACGCAGTACACACGTGCTGCGCTCATCCCTCGAAATTAACTGGGCGCCTAAATGCTGCAGTATCCACGTCATAGGTTGAGATACTGAATCCATCCGCTGTTCTTCACATAGATGCATGGCACTGCGAGAGGTCTCCTCCGAATCCACTGGTGATCGAATCCCGACGATGATCCGATGACCGTATCTTCATTCTGGGGATGGTCGTAACCGTCGATATCTTCATTTTCAGTTAATATCGTTCTGCACGTATCGGATGAAGTCAGTCAACATTTCTTCCATCTCTTTGGAGCCTGTTGTTTTTGGACATGAGTGTCGGTGTCCGACAAAAGTGGGGGTCGTTGCCATTAGCGAGAAAAGCACAGGTTCTCACCACCAAATTTGTGATGATCAACGTCTCCTGCAGGGACGATCCCCCTTCTCAGTGGAAAACCGGTATCAGTGTTGCTCTGGCAATGCAGAATGTCCGTATGTAGCGCCCTGCCGCTCGCTGCATCAGAGGTTACTCAGAGTCAACAGAAGGCGGCGCTTCTGTCAACAGTAGATGATCAGATGGAACACACTAAGGGACTCACACGTACATCAACTGGAGCACCGTTAGTTCGGGCTACGTCTTCTCCTCCCCTGTTGGCAGTTGCGTGGTAGGAATTGCATACAGCTGGATCAGAGAAGTCCATCTTGCCCACATCTCGAACAGGTCTTTGTCTGCCCGTCGTAAACTATGATGACACGGCTTCCGTTGATGTCTCAGTAGGACTGGACATGTTTAGTAAGTTCCTTGCGCCCCTAGCGCACCTCGTTCAGAACTTGGTACATGGTAAAGTGTGCCAATTGTTCCAACGTATAGCTTATCACAGTGCCAATAAGATCTCAACGCTGCGGTCACCATCTCTGCTGACACCTCAAACGGCAACACGAACACACGGACAGTCCTCTAGCAGAGACTTGCATGTTCCACTTTGAAAGGGCTAGTGGCTCCATCCGAATGTCTGAAATGTAGGTCTCTCGTCTTTTTGAGAATACTTTCACAAGCCGTGTCGTCCACCAGTTTCGCGTAGACCACTCTGCTCACGATGGAGAAGTGAAACACTATTAGTTCGTGATAATCAACGTAAACGTCATCTCGTAAGACATGTTCAGTTTCTAATGCATTTGGTCACACATACTCGGTCGTAAAACTGAACTTCACTATCGACATTCTTTGTGAATATGTCATTGCTCGTTGAAGAAAGTAAGCCGCACGGAGACGGCTGTAAAGTACAAAAACACCACGAGCGCGTTGATGAGGCATGGACGAAGAAATGACGTCCAAGCCGCTGCCTTGCCTAGGGAAGACTGATTCGATTCCCATATCTCCAGAATAGAAAGTAACCGCCTTAACTACTACGCCATTCTACCAATTGAATACGCTATACATAGGAAATGGTATGATATTATGTCTAATATCACACATTTTCCATGTAAAAGAAGTGATATACTGAGTGGAATCGGCGCAGTAGGTCTTCGACAGAAATGCAGACTATTCATCTGACTCTGAATACCATGAAAGGCGTTAGGAAGGGACATAAGTCAACTGAAAGTGACACAGTAGTTATTCTGCTAAGTTTTATCGGATCTGCTTTTTAGGAGATGTCATGTGTGGGAAGAGTGTGAGAACTTGGTACCTGTTAACGTAAGTGACATAAAATTTTGATAGACTGATGACAAAGCTGCTTATGTGGCAATTGCTCGTGCAGAAAATCGCTTGAGAATCTTTGAATCATATATCCTATCACCACGATTGAAATGTATCAGACAATAGTGTTGAATTTTACATTTATCATATCTACCTTAACACAAAAGTATGAAGTACTGAAAGAAAACTGTTTCAGTCCCAGCTGAGAAATGATTCAAGTATATCACAAAGCAATAAAAATCTTTAATTACAAGAAAAATTTATCTCATCTGATGCAGATTCAAAAAGATAGATACGACAAAATGTTGACTTCTGCTATTCAATACCTTTGTCACTTCCATATTCACCTCAGTATGTTCACTGCTTCCTGAACATTTGCCTAGGGTCATGATTGCCTTAATGACAAACAAAACACAAATTACGCTCATTAACTATAACTTTAAATTTTTTCTGAGCCTTTGTGGTGAAATAACTCAGTATTTAGAAAACAAACACTTCAACTTGTAACCTCCCCCTCACTTATCGACCTTAATGACAGTGAAAAATTAAATCGCGTGTACCTAATGGAAATTTGGGAAAAAGCATTCGTCACCGAAGTTGATCTGTCGGTAAAGAGGGAGGAAAGAGTTACATCTAAATGAAAGGAAAAATGCAAATGAAACTGGTGGAAATTAATTTTGAAAAGGGGTAAAGTTAATGAAGAAAGTAAATGTGCGGCCGTTACGTTAACAATTAACTAGCGGTCATCAGATATTTGAGATTTGGGGGAAATTATGGTCGCCAGTCCTAAGGACAATTACTATAGTAACTGAAAAAGAAAGGTAATTACACATATAATTAGCACTAGAAGCGTGGCAACTGAAGGTTGATACGTGTAGTGTGATAACTGAAAGTTTGTCAGAAGTAATAACTTTCGCTGCACTCTGACTTAATTTAGCAAAAGAATTAATAAAACCGGAAAACTGAAAGTTAATTTAGTGACTGAAATTAATAAGAAGCTTTCTTTCTTAAGCACATCGAAATTCAGTAAAATACGGTTAGTCTTGGACTACCTCAACAATCATTTCAAAAGCTACTTGAATCTACGCAATTTAGAAATAAGAGATTTAGCTATGAATTTGAATTAAATGATTCTGAACAATTAAAAATAGTAAGATTTAGTACGTACCAAGCTGAGCTGCTGTCACAGGTAAGCTAAAATACGGTAACTAAACTCGCACTCTTAATTTGTGCTTGCGTAATCTAAATATTGTAGCCAGCTATGAATACTTAAACTGAACTTTGAAATTAAAGCAGTGAAATGGAATGATTGTACTTTAATGCTGGCATCTGAATTTCAACGACACTCGGGTTGATTTCGGAAAAGGAAGGGACCCTGCTTGGTAATGCAATTGGGACAATGAGCAACAAAGGTTCATGCTAAGTTGCTGTAATTTTGCGAGGCAAATGGAACAATTTGAAAAGCTGAGGTCTGCCATACAGTTCCAAAACTTTACGTGCTTCCAGTCTTCCTTGTTGTTTGATTGACGGTTTGAAGCCGTCGATCGAGGAGGTGGCGACAGTCTCTCATTGTTGGCCGTCGCTGTTGCAGAAGCTGGATGTTGGCGCGCCTTCTTCTCAACACGGTCGCCAGACGAAACGGGCTCTTGATGTGCGCCAGCTAATGCTTCCCGTCCGCGACACCATGTCAGAAACTATTATCGCAAGTCGAGCGCAATTACATGCTGCCAAACCCCGAAAGCGCGGCAACTCGCGGTAGCTACACACAACACACCTGCTCCACTCGCTACTCCAGCCAGACTCTCTCTGCCTGCGCTCCACGCGGCAGAGTTAACACCACCAAAGATCCTACACACTTTGATTCTTCACACGACCCATCGATGTAATCGTACGATAGCTGTTTTCCCTAGGCAAGACCCAGCGTAAAAATACAAATAATATTTACGAAACAAACCAATTATACATCGACATAAGTGATTAAATATATATATATATATACAAACAGTAAAACAATTACAATATATAAAGAGACAGAAATGTCATATCTTGAGGTAACATAACAAGGAAAAAAAATAATAGTACAATAGATGGAAATAGGAGGATATGCATTTCCGGCGTTACAAGCTCACCCCTATATTGTAATAAATTGAGGTTGTCAGGTGGCTTCTGATGCAGAGTTTGTCATATGATTTTGTCAATGAGTTTCGTTCTGTCCGTTTATCAGACTGAATAAAGAAAACTAGAAAAAGGCTCCCAAACTGCAGCGTTCCTCCAGCGATATTCGAATCGACTTGCATATCAACCAGTGCATGTTAAATCGAGCATATTACTGCTAAGCCGAAATGGTACTTCTGCTCACACCCCAAACGGCAACATGAACACACGGACAGTCCTCTAACAGAGACTAGCATGTTCCACTTTCAAAGGGCTTTTGTCATTACGTCCATTTTTGCTAATGTAGCTTACTCGGAACGTGATATTAGACAGCTTAAACTTTAAATCTGGATTCAAACAATGAATTTAATAGAATCAGTGTCACATCTTAAATGTAAGGCATTCAGAATATTTCATCGAAATGACAAGAACGTACAGTATTACACATAAAACCTGTCTTCCTGCCGGTCGCTGTAGACACAATGACCGAGTTGTTCACTTACGAAAGGTCCTATATTCCAACCACTCGTAAACGTCCGGCCATATGCATGATCAGGCAACACTGTAGTATCCGTAAGTGGGTTTCGGAAGGTCTCTCAGTACTCTCGAACTGTTAGGAAAATGTACCTGTTCGTGGTCGATTGCAGTCCCGTAAGAGCTCGTGGCAGGTATCGTTGTTTCAATCCCTAAAACACCCAGGAAACATTTTTATTGATGATGTTAGACCTCTTACTTTTCTACATTGTGACTACTTAACTCTGGCTTTAATTATTTCCACAGGCTTAAAACGCTGACGTATACAATAATCGCTAGGTACCAAACGAGTTTTGGTATTCACAGAAAGATCATGCACAACTTATGTAAGTATACCGATGTCAGTGCCATTACAGATGTTTACCATTTCAAATGTTCTTTAGTATCACTTTATTTTTTGAAGAAATTCGACAGAGTTAACCACCAGTATCTTAGAAGCACCATGCATGAGATAGGATTTCCACTACAACTTATTAACGTCAACCTTGAAATTCTCGGTAAAAATGTTACAAGAATAATGACTGATGGCCTGCTGAATAAAGAAATTGAAATAAATAGCTCGGTGAGACAGGCTTGTCCTATGTCGATGGCACTGTTTACGATCGCAACTGAACCTTCACTTGCCACTTTGACCCACCGTTTACGAGTCTTAATCATTAATGGAAAGTAGATTGTTTGTAATTCCTACACATGCGACGTAGGCTTTGTAGTCACGGACCATCACGAGGTAGAGGAAGCTCTTCAGATCGTTAACAAATACGAACTTGCTAAAGGAGCGAAGTTGAGTGACAGGGAGTCTGGCATTATGAATTTAAGATTCAGCATATCTCTACAACATCACTGTCAGCTAACCCCCTTCTCTGAAATGAAATGCTTAGATATTGATACAGGATAAATATAAGGCACACTATCGCTGTTAACTACAGGACAGGAATCTTCTTGCGAGTATGCGCACTTGTGTAGAGACCCACTCTTTCAGTACGACTGGTGAAATACAGAAAGTAAACTTAGCCGACGGCTACCTAATAGTGCTGCCGATGCCACAAGACACGATGAGACAGATCATGTCAGCTTTAGGGCACTTCGTCGCTCGAGGATACATATTCAAACTCAGGTATGATACGTTAACCCTGGCCACAGGAGATGGAGGTTTAAATTCAACAGATGTTAAAAACAAGTCACGGGCGTTATATGTGTGTAACACACACAAACTGTAAAGGACTCAACCAAACAGTTTAACTGCACACTTGTTCAGTGGAAAAGTACCGACCAGTCTGCAACCTTCCAATAATGTGCACTATATTCCGAATGAAGTTGTTTACCTCTAAACCTTTTTAACTGAACTAAGTTACATCAAGTAAAAAATCCCAGAAAAGAAGCTCGCGACGGTGAAATCAGTTTATAGGAAGCTGATGGAAAACAAGAACAGAAACATTATCGAATAAAAACTGTCAGACCACAGATGGCCAGTAGTCACTCTCCTGTGGTCTAACAGTGATAGTGAAAGCGTCTTGGTACCAAGCAGTTAACCGAAAAACACACAACTCCCAGATTCATACCATATAGTTGGCGGACTCACCCGTGTGCACAACGTTCAACTTAATAGATGATGAAGAACTTTGTTTTGTGTGCATCAGTATTAAAGAGGTGTGGAACTTCATTCGACACAAGATGGCAACCATCGCAATGGCTTTCCCGAATTCCATTACTCTTCATGACTTGTTGAACCCGAACCGAAATTCGTATCTTAAAACAAAACATAATTCCGTTAACTAGTTGACGCGACGTTCAGTCTATTATTTAATGTCAGACGATAGTAAAATTAGGGACGAGTTCTGTATGAATATTGCATCCCAACTTCATCTACTTCCAGAAACAAGAACCTACACGAAAAACCATGCCAAATTACTAGAGGCAGCTCTAATACAAAACCACCGAATTCAGGAATGAAGTAGATTATCAACAAGAAATGGAATCAGAATCAAATTATGTCCCTTTTTGGCTTTCCAGAGAACAAGTTTTTCTTATCAGTTTATTTCCTTATTATATGTTTTAACTATTGTTATTACGTTTATTTCTGTATTTAAGGGGAGAAGACGGCGTCATTTATGTTAGTCAAATAGGTCTATCAGAGAATTCCGGCACAAGAAGTTGAAGTCTATTTAATTCTATTGTATAATGTTTTTCTAAGATGAAACGTATTTAGTTTGTAGAAATGTCGAGATGTGGATACATCATTACACAAGAGACATAGAACTAAAAAAAAAAGGGCTCTGCTCTGTCCAGGCAACTGGCACTTGCTGAGTTACAAGCCGCACTTGTGAAATATAAACAGATAAACGGAAGAACAATGCAATCATGAAAAGGTTGTGGGCGAACTGTGTGAGCAAAACTCCGAGAAGACGATCTGTGAAGCAATCGGGAAGCTGGCATACAAATACAAATGACATATAAATGATTAAACTCCTCTAATTTAAGCATTGACGTACATAGCAAAGACAGTCTCTAAAGCTAACTAAATAACTAGCCGACGATGGCACTCATGATGATGAGAGCATGGATGGGCTACTAGGGGAGACGTGAGGAAGAAAAAGGTTAATAAGCACTGTGCTCTGTAGTTTCTGAAATCGCATTTCAAATATCTGTTTAAGCTGTCTGTGCGATGGAACCTCAAACTAAATTTGTTTCATTTTCTAACCCACCTGTAATAGCATAAAGTTCCACAAACATTTCCGTCAGACAGCTCGTGGCTGCATCAAGATCAGGACAGTTTACGCTGGAGGGTTTCCTCGCCCCCACAGCAGGTACGGGCTCCCAGCCATACGCCTCTCGGCACCAACGTCAAACAACTCTGACCAGGTGAGCTGGCGCGGCGCCATGAGTGTAATGTTCATGCTCATTTTCTTGTTTGAAGTTCCCGTATTTATCTGGCAGTTAGGATTTGGATTTTGCCGGCCTGAAACTCATGAACATAGTTACATAGTTGAAGTGTCATGTACACACGCAAGGGGCTTAAGGTAAAACATTTGCAATATGTCATTCGTTTTGGGTTTATGAGAGAGGTGAGAGGAGTGACGGAAGTAAAGGTGGCTCTGCACATTTGTGTTGTGTGTGAGACGAGTTCTTAAAAGCAAAACAAGTCAAAAGTAGCTTTTTTTCAGGGAGCATCGATAACAGACATATGTGATAAAGAACGACCATTTAAGTTGAAACGTCCCCTTTGCACAATTTATACATGACTGTGCTTAAACTGATACACAATATTTTTAGCGCAACGCAATCTGACTTTCAAAAATCCCTACAAAAGAATGGCCCTGACTAACATTAAACTATACCTTTCACAAATCACTTACCTCACAAAAATCTTCGCTACTCAAGCTACTGCAAAACAGCGAGCGCCACTAGTGCCAGCTAAATAAAAGATTCAAACTACCGAAGGCACTGACTACTGATAGGCATAGTTAGCAAATGAAAGATTTTAATTGAGAACAAACAATGTATTTACCTTAATAGTCATAATATATATAGCAGTTCATGACAAATTACAAATTTCAAAACTCCGCCATCTCTCTCCCCACATCAATCACCGCTGGCGGCTCACCTGCAACTGCGCAACGCTACTCGCTGTTCACATCCAGCTGCCGCTGCCCAACACTACAATGGCAGACAACAATACAAACTAGCCACAGACTGCACACAGCACAGCCAGTGATTTTCACACAGAGCGCTACGTGGCGTTACCAATAAGAAAACCTAAACAGCCTACTTACAAAGTGTCGTACGACGTCGGCATTCAGTAAGCAAGGTTCAGAAGTCGGGAGCATCAGTACTGCATGCTCTACTTTGAAACAAAAATTAAAATGGTGACTACTGACGCAATTTTGCTAGATCATAATCAATTAGCTCACTGAGAATTCAAGTTCAATCATCCTACTGGTAACAAGGTATGATGTCTTTATATTAAAATTAATTGCTGAGCCCTAGCAAAAGACGTATACTCGAGCATAGGAGAGTGTGAACATAATACTTTGCCTCCGGTGGTTCAAAAAGGGTGTTGCACATCACGAAAACCTCCCCACGTGTATAGAGATTACGGTATTGGTGGGCCACCAGAGGTGCAGACCCACTGCAGTCCTTGTAGAAATAATGGTACTGGTGAGTCAGCAAAGGTGTAGACCCACTGTAGTCCTTGTAGAGACGGCCAGCAGCCATCCGTTGCGACTGTGCAGGTGCACAATCACCATCGAAGATTCTTGCAGAGAAGATAGCAAGTCCATAAACCACCACTTGTGCATACACCAAGTTTTTGGAATTGTCCTTAGAAGTCTTCCAGACAATATAGCAAGTCCATAAACAACCACTTGTACACTCACGAAGTTTTTGGAATTGTCCTTAGAACCAGTAATGCTGTTATCCAGTCCCTTGCTGAATTATTAACACACGTGCAAACACTAACAATCCCTACTTCTCACATATTGTCCACATACTATGACCAACAGATATGTGTGCAGTGAAATGGAACTTACAAGTTACTTAATTTGATGAACTGGTGTCAAGTACAATTTTATAACATAAGAACACAATAACAAAGGTACAAAACACATCATTAAAAACATAATAATACAGATAACATTTGTAGTAATAGGGGCTTTACAAAAGAATAGAAATAAACATATACATCAGTGTTACAGGAATTATGACATAAGTAAATACATAAAATACCAGAATAACTTTTAAAAAATCACCTTCACATATGTGCAACAAAATAGAATAAATAATGGCTCAACATCTTTACAAAGTAAATAACATAGTATTAGGAAAATTCTACAACATAGCTCTCATCAGCTAAACACATAAAGACAGGAAAAACACAAATATAAAAGAGTACACAAACACATAGCATAATAATACAAAAGGAAAGGACAGGGTTTGTTTTCAGTGTAACATTTGGTACTGCAGTCCAACCCTAAACTTCATTCCATATATCTTTCCTCCTATTTCAACATATGTTTCCACCAAAAAAATTCTATCCAAGCATGCTTTCTGTATTCTGTTCACATATTTCTTACCTCATTATTTATTTTCCATTATCTTACATCATCATTTATTTCCAAGAAAATCCTACCTAAACCTGTTGTCCCTAAACCCTACTTTTTTTATTCATATCCTCTTTCAAAATCCTTTTTTTTTTTTTGGCCAAACCATTTTCTTATAGCTTCTAAATGCATTTCTTCCAATTCATCATAGTTTCTTATATAGTCTACCCCCTCTTAAGCTAACTTAAATCTACTGAGCTCAGATGCTAAACTAACGGACGAGGCAATGCAGCAGCACAAAACAGTTAACACAAACAGCAATGACAAAATATTCAAATTTTCAAAGCAAGCATCAATATTACAACTAATTTGGCAATGAGCAGCAAACAAGAAAAATAAATCAGTAGTAAAATTGGCTTAACAGCGTAATACAAAGTCAAATTCAGTAACATTATGCCTGGCAACCAGCAGCAGAAAATGAAATAACTTATACCTAAACATGACAAAGCTCAAGCAGAAAAAATAGTACACTAAAGACAACAATGCATAAAAGGGAAATGTCTATTCACATCTTAATGACTATGTAATTAAAGTGGTGCACCACAACGACTAATTGTAAAAAAAATATTACCATCTACTTGAAAATATAATTATGTGTCCAGTTACTGTTACTAGTCCCTTCTTATTGTTCTTTCCTTTCCAAGTGCTCCTTTTTTTAAGAATGTGGATTACAAAATTATTATTTAATAGATCTGTTGACAGAAAGTGTTCACATTAGCAAATGCATTTTATTTTATAAAAGCAATGCTGGAACACAGCTGGAAACCAGATATCAAATGAAATAAGCAACTATGTACAAAGTAAAGCATAAGAACATCATTCAGTAGTCATGTGGCATTTCATAAGTTAGTAGAAAAATCTCTCAACTAGAGAGACAGTAGTCATAATCAGGTGTATAGACATAAAAATATTTCTCGTCAAATCATTAGGCATTTCAGTAAATATCATAAATTAAGAGCTCCACAGTGTAATCATATGTTTTCAAGTTCGACCATGTCGTTTTTGCGATGCTTTCTACAAAGGAACGTCAATAGCAAGGATAATGGCCTCCCTTTTTTTTTCTCTACTTGTACCTCTGAAAGGGACACATGCTAATGGCTTTTTTCCAGGCGACTGTCGCCCAGCTGGGTGCCCATGACGCATTACGTGCAGGTGGTCACTTAACTTTCTTACCGAAATATTTACGACACCAGTTTCCGCTACAGTGACAGTCTCATATAAAAATATTTCACAGGTCAAGAAATTTGCGTTACAAATCTGTAGAAACAAAATCCTGTAAATATAACACAGTCCAAAAAATTTTCAGTGGCATTGTAATACATTCACGCATTTACATTCATTTCATAACTCTTAAAGTACGATTCTTGGTTTCCAACAACCTTTTTCACAAACCAGAGTCCCTAACCACTTTCATTACTCCTTACCTTATTACACATATAAATATTCGTCGACGCTTCATCAATATTTCATCGTAACAGATACGTAGCATAATCAAATTCCTCATATAGCATCAGCTTATTGACCATAAACATACCTCAGCAGCATAATACACATCGTCGTCGTAAAAATAACATCATAACACCTCAGTCAAATCTCAAAAACGTCGTAGCTTTCTGCAATAATGTCAAAACCTAAAAAATATTCTCTGCTCATTACAATAGTGTCATCTACCTCAATAGTACTTTAAAATCATGCTCCCTTACCAAATACATCATTGAAAGCTCTTATAGTATCACAATGGTTCCAAAAAAATATGAACAGTTCACAAAGTACAGACAAAATACAATTTCATAAGTGTGAAATTATGCAACTGTGTAATTGCGTAAACATCGGTCACTGACGTAGTAAAATAAATATTTGTCTCTCTCAGTTAAATAATCAGATAGCTGTGTAATTTGTGTGTTAGAGAAATATGGTACCGATGTGTAAAGTTGTTTAAGCAAATACCATATTAGCTAGGGCTCCTTGTGCTTGCCAAACACATGGTACACAAAGTAGGTGTGTACCCCCCTGAGGATTAATGTAATTATACACTCAGGTGTTACAGAGTACAGCAATGGAATGAAATGTGTCAAGGAAGACCCTTGTATCATTGTACCTCAAATATCTTAAAAAAATAAATGTTTTAAGTGCGAAATTAATCACTCAAATACGTGTACTGTAGCGCTAAACTGTGCGTCTTGTTGTAAGATAATCTCTGTGGAAGTGTTGTAGTTATCATCCTCCGAAAGCTAAGTTCTGCAGAAGTCAATGTACTTACCTCATCATAAACGAAAGTGAAAATCTTTGCGTATAGATATCGTAGTTATTACGTACCTGACCGTAATCAAGAAAGTACTATAATGTAACGTATTGTTGTGCTACGGAAAAGGCTGTCTCACTGTAGCTATACCACAAAAGTTGCTACTAAAACATGTTTTTCTTTCCAAAAGAATTCAGAAAAACTGTGCAGACATAAAACAGAAACACCGCAAAAGCAACATTGTAAATTGTCACTCATTAGTAGCGTCGTGATAAAATCGTGTAGCTGTCACATAAACTAACCACTGTGTCATCTAGTATCTCACAGAAAGTACCTTAAATCCAGAATGTATTTTCAAGTAAACCAAAATGTTGCATTAGAATCTCATTAGCAGTACCAGTATATGTTCTAAGTATGTGAGCCTTATAGTCGTTACATAATCGTGCAACTAACAAGCAAGAAAGTACACACACAATAACACTGTGTCGTCTGTTCGCAATAACAATGCATTCGTAATTTCTGTTTAAAAATGTTCCCTAGGTTCTACACTGGATATTTAACTTCAAACATTGTTGCATGTTAACAGATTCTAAGTCTGACAAAGCATACTAGCGATGTAAAGTGAAAAGTTATGTGGCAAAGACAAAGTTAAAAAAACTGATTATCTTTCAATAAAGGGTTTTACATGTGAAATGTGGTGTAAACCTTTACTCTTCCTAGTACACAGAGTTTCAACTTGAACGCAATTATCATACGGTATACGTCGGTACAGAATACTGGAATTTTTCTCAAGGTTAGCTTCTATGTTATTTTTCTCTGAGCCAGCCGGCGCACGTGGGTGCCTGCAGCGCGAGTCATTGTCTGTTTCTTTGTTGGCGTGCACCGTTATTGGGATTAGGAGACCGAACTTCTACAAATTCACCTTGACGAGAAGGCACTGCTCTGTTTGAATCCCGCCAGTTCTGATGCAATTCACGTCTGTCGTTACGAATATATTGTCTGTCATCATGTCGGTAGATTCCGTAGTTTCTTCCTTGTCCGTCACGTGGTGGAGAATTTCTCCCTGAATCGTAACTGTGCGCCGAACTGTTGCGTCTGAAGTTATTCTGCCTCCCTTGATAATAATTGTTTTGGTTCCCATATTGTCTGTTTCTCTGATTGTCTCTGTGATAGTCATTACTACGGAAATGCGATCTTTCTCTGTAACTATTATTACTCTGCCAGTGGTTGTCATATGGGTGGTGTCTGTTTTGGTCACGATTTGCGTTGTAAGAATAGACTTGTCGTGTCCAGTTATTGTTTCTGTCGTCACGGAATTGTGACGGATGTGACCTGTAGTGATTGTTTTCCTGTTTTCGCATCCCGCGACAGTCTGTGTCAATTTCTAATTCTTGTAACAGTCCCTGAAAAGCTTCAATGTCGTCTTTGCAACGTCCTGCTAAAATAGTATGTCGCAAATGTTCAGGCAGTTTGATTGAGCAAATGCGGATGAGTTCTGAGGGGCTGTATGGGTTTGACAGGTACTGATTTTTGTGCAACATGTCTTCAAAATATTTCACAAGACTGGAAAATTCAGATTGTTCGAAATGTTTCATCATTATGATGCTATGTTTTACACGGTCTTGTGTAGCTAGAGACCAATATGCTGAGAGGAAGGCATGATAAAAATCTCCTTCACTGTGACAATCGTGAATGACCGATCGCATTCTTTCAGCTGGTTCATTCTCTAAGTAGCCACACATAAATTTTAATCTGTGCTCTAATGACCAGTTGGGAGGAAAATAATGAGAGAATTGATGGAGCCATGCTTGTGGATGAATGTCATTGCCAGAATTCTTAAATGTTTTGAATTTACGTGTATTAATGAAGAGCTTATAGTCAAAATCATCGTGTCAGCGAGTCGCATATCGGTCATTGTTACGATGTTTCGGTGCTTCCATCTCAAAATTCGGTGTGCCTTGCCAATTTCTTTCATAATTTTCGAAGTGCCCTGAGTTATTATTTTGTGGCTGTTCCGTACTTCTATGTCCCTCTTCCCGTGTTGGAGCGCGAGTGTCCTCTGAAATATGAAATTTTTTTATTACTTGTGCCAACTGATCTTGTACTTCCCGGATTTCTATTTTGTATTGCGTATTAATTTGATTCTGATTTTGTTTGAATTTCTTAATTTGTTCATACCCTTCTGTGTCAGTGATGGCTACAGGTCCTGTGTCATTCAGATCATCATCTACCTGATCCGAAAGTTCGGCTACTTTCTCCGATAGTGAACACATTTCCTCAGTGTGTTTTTCTCAACCAAGTTTCAGAGTGTCCATTTGTGTTGAAATCGAATCTACTGTGTCCTTCAAGTTTTCCTGAGTTTTTGCAAGTTGCGTAACGGAATCGGTAGATGCAAATGAGTCAATTTTAGCCCACAAGGTCTCATGATTTTTATGAACAATGGTTTGCAGTTCTTTTATGGCTGCTTCGTGATTCTGCAATGCATTTTCATGCCGCGAAAAAATAGGTTGAAAATGCTCACAAATTTGTGTTTTTACGTCATTACAGACTTCTTGACATTTCGATTCAATGTTATGTAACTCAGTACTTAAATCTTCACGTGTTTGTTCAAGTGTGGTGTCTAACTTTTGAAGATTTTGTTCCATTGTGTCTAACTTTTTAAGATTTTGTTCCACTGTGTCTAACTTTTGAAGATTTTGCTCCATTGTGTCTGCAACTACAAAGGAGATTCTCTCTACAATTACGTGGTAGCAATTAACAAAAGCTACACTAATTACACAAACTACAAGAAAAAATCAGAAGATTCCAGTGAGGTATCTTCGGCTAAGGGTCGACATATGAAACGTCCCCTTTGAACAATTTATACATGACTGTGCTTAAACTGATACATAATATTTTTTAGTGCAACGCAATCTGACTTTCAAAAATCCCTACAAAAGAATGGCCCTGACTAACATTAAACTATACCTTTCACAAATCACTTACCTCACAAAAATCTTCGCTACTCAAGCTACTGCAAAACAGAGAGCCCCACTACTGCCAGCTAAATAAAAGATTCAAACTACGGAAGGCATAGATAGCAAATGAAAGATTTTAATAGAGAACAAACAATGTATTTACCTTAATAGTCATAATATATATAGCAGCTCATGACAAATTACAAATTTCAAAACTCCGCCATCTCTCTCCCCACATCCATCACTGCCGGCGGCTCACCTGCAACTGCGCAACGCTACGCGCTGTTCACATCCAGCTGCCGCTGCCCAACACTACAATGGCAGACAACAATGCAAACTAGCCACAGACTGCACACAGCACAGCCAGTGATTTTCACACAGAGCCCTACGTGGCGTTACCAATAAGAAAACCTAAACAGCCTACTTACAAAGTGTCGTACGACGTCGGCATTCAGTAAGCAAGGTTCAGAAGTCGGGAGCATCAGTACTGCATGCTCTACTTTGAAACAAAAATTAAAATGGTGACTACTGACGCAATTTTGCTAGATCATAATCAATTAGCTCACTGAGAATTCAAGTTCAATCATCCTACTGGTAACAAGGTATGATGTCTTTATATTAAAATTAATTGCTGAGCCCTAGCAAAAGACGTATACTCGAGCATAGGAGAGTGTGAACATAATACTTTGCCTCCGGTGGTTCAAAAAGGGTGTTGCACATCACGAAAACCTCCCCACGTGTATACTGTTGCTAATATTTTTTGCCAACAACTAAGACGCGTATCGGTTGCAGTGTAAGTAAACCTCTGCCCATCTGTGCCGCCTCAATAGAAGTCGCTGATTCTCATATGACTATTTTGGTGGCTAGAGGCGTCGTTGTTATGAAAGCTTTAGAGGCTAATTTAATAACACTCTACGCAAGAAACGCATAGGATCTCAACACCACGCTAAGCTTGGTGAACCTGCTGTTATTTTACTATAAAAATACAGCGACCAGCCACTTTTTTTAATGCGTTTTATTTATGTCAATATGCATTTCGGGTTTGCACCCATATTCAGCTGGACAATTACATGTATCTTCAGTTTCTACAGTGGTAAAATATCGACAGCAGTTTGGATGCTGCAGCTGGCCTGTGCAAAAAGCAACAATTCCAATCATTTACTTCAATTTCGCGATTTTAAAGTTACGCACTGTCAGTTGTTCATTTTACTTTCATTCTCCTCTCCTTGTTCTTTCTTGGCCTTCCTTCTTTTTTGTAACAGCACAAACACTTTTTGTCACGTATTTTACACAGATGCACTGCGTTATCCGCAATGTTGTCGACTGACAGTTTTTCTTTTATTTTTACATAAAAGCAGTTTATCTATGGAACGAGTTATATTTTACGAATGTTTTGAGGTTCTAGCTAAGCTACTGTTTACTAAACATTGACTTGAGTGACAGAAGTATTATAAGTACGATGTATAGTAAGTTTTTTTTGTTGTTACTTAGGCTTCTTTCGGTGTTGGATCTTTCTGTGTCTGATCCCACTCTTAAGTTACAGAATAAACTTAAAAATATGATGAAAAAAGTGATTTCCTCTTAAATGCAAAAGATATACGTGAATGTACCCTACGAGCACAACCTTAGAGCCATAAAGTCATCTGTCCCATACGTCCAATTGTTAATTCTCGGAGCAGCACAACTTATAAAATCAGCAAGAAACTGAATGAGATCCTTAGCAACACATTCAAATTCGAAAAGACATACTCAGTAAAGAACAGTTATGAACTTATTAATTGTCTAAAGGAAATTCAGACTCCTGATACTGCTAGGTTTGCATCACTTGACATTACAAACCTCTACACAAACATACCGGTCAAAGCAACAATAGCAATAATGAAATACAATTTACTTAAACATAAAAATTTGGCATTACCAGAAATATATGAATTCATTGATCTATTAACACTAGTACTATCACACAACTACTTTTCTTTTAATAACAAAATGTACCAGCAGAAAGAGGGCCTGGCTATGGGTAGCTGCCTTGCCAGTTTGCTTCTTGATTTTTCATCAATAACTTAGAATGTAAAATTCTTTAAAGAAAACCCCCAGATAACAGAATTAATAAATCATCCTGCCACCCGAATGAATATAAGATTGCTACATACAGAGCAATGCTAAACAGAATGCACAAAATACCACTAGAACCAGCTGACTAAACAGAAGAAGTAAACACAATCAAAGCAATTGCTTACAATAATGGTTACAATCCAAAATTAATAGATGAACTAAACTCTAAGATAAATCCCTACATAACCAAATACAATAACAAAACAGCATTAAAGAATAGCACAACAAAGCCAAAAGAAAAATATGTAAGCTTGCCATTTGTAGGAAAACTGTCATGTAAAATAGCAATCCTGTTGCGAGGAACAGATACCAGAATCAGGATCAGCTACTATACATATAATAAAATAAAGGACAAAGCTATCCATAACATTAAAAATAATACCAAACCGTACAATCAATCAGGATTATACAAACTTAACTGCAACTCATGTTCAAAAACATACATAGGCCAAACAGGTAGAAATTTCAACACACATTTTCGAGAACACATGGATGCTCTTCATTTAAAAAAACTTAAATAAATCCACATTTGCCCAACATGTAGCAGAAGAAGAACATCAAGTAACAGATATATCCCATAACCGACAAGTTCTCCACCTAGCCAACAAAGGAAAAAGAATGAACCTCGAAGAAGAAATCGAAATTTATTCACATAAACATGCATCCCCTACTGACATACCTAAAGACCAAACAGAGTTACCAAACCGAATATTTCTAAAAAACTTTCACACTCTACTTATGAAACCACTTACTAAGCACAATCAAGATATAACATAATCTAATATAAACCTAACAAATGCATGTAATAATATACAACATAAAATTCTTAATTCTATCATTGTTATCTGTAGATGTATGAAATACTGCTTTGTATAAATGTGTTATATTAGTTTAACATCTTCAATACAGCCTAAGTAACAAAAAAAAAACTGAGTATACATCGTACGTAGAATACTTCTATCACCCAAGTCAATGTTTAGTAAACAGTAGCTTAGCTAGAATCTCAAAACTTTCGTAAAATATAACTCTGTCCATAGATAAACTGCTTGATTGTAAAAACAAAAAAAAAAAAACTAATCACTCGACAACATGACTGATAAAACAGTACACCTATGTAAAAATACGTGACAAAAATTGTTTGTTCTGTTACAAAAAAGAAGAAAGGCCAAGAAAAAACAAGGAGAGGAGAATGTAAGTAAAATGAACAACTGACAGTGCGTAGCTTTAAACTGGCGAAATTGAAGAAAATGATTGGAATCGTTGCTTTTTGCACAGGCCAGCTGCAGCATCCAAATTGCTGTCGATATTTTACCACTGTAGAAACTGAAGATACATGTAATTTGGCAGCTGAAGATGGGTGCAAACCCGAAATGCATATTGGCATAAATGAAACGCATTAAATAAGGGGCTGGTCGCTGTATTTTTATATTAAAATATCATTATCAACGGCCACGGAGCTCAAAAGCCCAAACAAAATGGACAAATTGTTATAGAACCTCTTGTTATTTGGTGTTTTCTCCGTCTTAAGCTTACTGCACGCTGAAAAACTATTCATCATAGGTGGATTTCGCTTTGATTGACAAAGAATCAGCAGTCGATACATTTTAATGATACGAATCTATTTTTTAGTATTTATGAGATGAATGATAGTTTCACTCAAGGATAACTTATTCTCGACATTACGATCAGCGTTTTGTTTCCCTTGTTCCACTTTCTGATAGCAAATGCTTCTCCTTTCGTGTTATCAGAAGCTAGAATAGAAGTTGAGCGGCGGATGTCAGCTATTTTAATTTACAAATGAATTTTGAGCCGAATTTTCTGTCATTTCTTATGGTTTCCTGCATAATAGCCTTTCTTGATTTGGTACTATATGTTGTTCATAGCTTACGAAGTCACTTTGCGGATATTACGTTTTGCAATCGAAGCTGTGTTGTTCTCTCCATTTATCTGTATTTCTTTCATGGATGGTTGGCATTACCGTTGATCTGAGGAAAAATATTTTCCACGTCTATTATTATAAAAAAGATTATTGCTTTCTCATAACGTTTACAGTATCACTACTGGAGATGTTCTAAAAAATGTGAGATATGTCTGCGATGAGATTTCTAGTTTCAGTACCCTTAAGAGACAAATAATTATGACATTTAATGATTTGTGTTGTTCAGTATTCTGTTGGCACATCTGAGTATAATTACGGAAGACGCTCTAGTCCCTAAAGTCAGTTACAGAAACGCAAATCAGACTCATTGAGATTTGCATTTTGGCGCTAGGCCGTGACGTCTTTGAGACACGAACTGTGGACACTTACTAGACCTCTCAAGGCTGGTGTTCTTCCTGCTAGGAGTATAACTTAAGATTAGCAACAACGAAGATATATTTGGCAAACCTGTGACCGACAAGTTACTTCCTGTATGACACAGATGTAACCTATAAAATTAACTTCACATATTCATATCTTTTCCATTAAATAATTGCGTCATTTTCACATAAGGTGTTAAACAAAGTTACCAGTTTTGAGTCCAGGAAAATCATCCTGAATTGAAATTGCACTTAACCTCGTCTTTTGCGTTGCGAGTTTATCTGTCCTAGCCAGGAATGGAGCAATAAGTGAGAGCACAATGCTACACAATTCCGCAAGCCGTCAGGTAAAATAGACTACTGTGAAGTAGGCGCCTTTGTCGCTGTTAGTAGTAGTTCATCCTGTAGTGAAGTGGAAGTGGATAGTTCCTTTGAATTATTATGGGTGGATGTTACACTCAGCAACCGAGCTAGGTTAATAATTGGCTCCTTTTACCGACTTCCCGACTCAGCAGCATTAGTGGCAGAACAACTGACAGAAAATTTGGAATATATTTCACGAAAACTTATTCAACATGTTATAGTCTTAGGAGGAGATTTGAATTTACCAGATATAGACTGGGACACTCAGATGTTTAGGACAGGTGGTAGGGACAGAGCATCGAGTGACATTATACTGAGTACACTATCCGAAAATTACCTCGAGCAATTAAATAGAGAACCGACTCGTGGAGATAAAATCTTGGACCTACTGATAACAAATAGACCCGAACTTTTCGACTGTTTAAGCGCAGGACAGGGAATCAGTGATCATAGGGCCGTTGCTGCATCCCTGAATATGGAAGTTAATAGGAATATAAAAAAAGGGAGGAGGGTTTATCTGTTTAGCAAGAGTAATAGAAGGCAGATTTAAGACTACCTAACAGATCAAAACGAAAATTTCTGTTCCGACACTGACGACGTTGAGTGTTTATGGAAAAAGTTCAAGGCAATCGTAAAATGCGTTATAGACACGTACTTGCCGAGTAAAACTGTGAGGGACGGGAAAAACCCACCATGGTTCAACAACAAAGTTAGGAAACTACTGCGAAAGCAAAGAGAGCTTCACTGCAAGTTTAAACGCAGCCAAAACCTCACAGACAAACAGAAGCTAAACGATGTCAAAGTTAGCGTAAGGAGGGCTCTGCGTGAAGCGTTCAGTGAATTCGAAAGTAAAATTCTATGTACCGACTTGACAGAAAATCCTAGGAAGTTCTGGTCTTACGTTAAATCAGTACGTGTCTCGAAACAGCATATCCAGACACTCCGGGATGATGTTGGCATTGAAACAGAGGATGACAATCGTAAAGCTGAAATACAAAACATCTTTTTCGAAAGCTGTGTCCCAGAGGAAGGCCGCTCTGCAGCTCCTTCTCTAAATACTCGCACATACGAAAAAATGGCTGACATCGAAATAAGTTTCCAAGGAATAGAAAAGCAACTGGAATCACTCAACAGAGGAAAGTCCACTGGACCTGACGGGATACCAATTCGATTCTACACAGAGTACGCGAAAGAACTTGCCCCCCTTCTAACAGCCGTGTACCGCAAGTCTCTAGAGGAACGGAAGGTTCCAAATGATTGGAAAAGAGCACAGGTAGTCCCAGTCTTCAAGAAGGGTCGTCGAGCAGATGCGCAGAACTATTGACCGATATCTCTGACGTCGATCTGTTGTAGAATTTTAGAACATGTTTTTTGCTCGCGTATCATGTACTTTCTCTAAACCCAGAATCTACTCTATAGGAATCAACATGGATTCCGCAAACAGCGATGGTGTGAGACCCAACTCGCTTTATTTGTTCATGAGACCCAGGAAATAGTAGATACAGGCTCCCAGGTAGATGCTATTATCCTTGACTTCCGGAAGGCGTTCGATCCGGTTCTGCACTGTCGCCTGATAAACAAAGTAAGAGCCTACGGAATATCAGACCAGCTGTGTGGCTGGATTGATGAGTTTTTAGCAAACAGAGCACATCATGTTGTTCTCATTGGAGAGACGTCTACAGACGTTAAAGTAACCTCTGGCGTGCCACAAGGGAGTGTTTTGGGACCATTGCTTTTCACAATATATATAAATAACCTAGTAGATAGTGTCGGAAGTACCATGCGGCTTTTCGCGGATGATGCTGTAGTATACAGAGAAGTTGCAGCATTAGAAAATTGTAGCGAAATGCAGGAAGATTTGCAGCAGATAGGCACTTGGTGCAGGGAGTGGCAACTGACCCTTAACACAGACAAATGTAATGTATTGCGAATACATAGAAAGAAGGATCGATCAATTGTATGATTATATGATAGCGGAACAAACACTGGTAGCAGTTACTTCTGTAATATATCTGGGAGTAAGAGTGTGGAACTATTTGAAGTGGAATGATCATATAAAATTAATTGTTGGTAAGGCGGGTACCAGGTTGAGATTCTTTGGGAGAGTCCTTAGAAAATGTAGTCCATCAACAAAGGCGGTGACTTACAAAACACTCTTTCGACCTATACTTGAGTATTTCTCATCAGTGTGGGATCCGTACCAGATTCAGTTGACGGAGGAGATAGAGAAGATCCAAAGAAGAGCAGCGCGTTTCGTCACACGGTTATTTGGAAACCGTGATGGCGTTACGGAGACGTTTAGCAAACTCAGGTGGCAGACTCTGCAAGAGAGGCGCTCTGCATCGCGGTGTAGCTTTGTGTCCAGGTTTCGAGAGGGTACGTTTCTGGATGAGGTATCGAATATATTGCTTCCCCCTACTTATACCTCCCGAGGAGATCACGAATGTAAAATTAGAGAGATTTGAGCGCGCACGGAGGCTTTCCGGCAGTCGTTCTTCCCGCGAACCATACGCGACTGGAACCGGAAAGGGAGGTAATGACACTGGCACGTAAAGTGCCCTCCACCACACACCGTTGGGTGACTTGCGGAGTATAAATGTAGATGTAGATGTAGACGCTTAAATCGTCACCCTGAATTGCATAAGTCTGTTTTGGAGACTCCCTGAATGTGCAGAATCATTCGTGCCAGAACGATGTTTCTTGAACCAAAAAATCACTCACGTGTTTTGCTTAAATGTACTTGCCCCACAAACAATACAGCGGTTTAGGACTGCCTTTGCTGCCTTCACTAAGCTCCTAAACCTAAAGCGAATGACATGGTGCAAATGTTAGACGTTCTTCCTCTTCCGACTGTGATTTATCACGCTTTAATAACATTCATAAGTATTTTTCATGCAGAATCCAAATTGTAACTGCGACACAAACACGAGAACATCAAATAAAATAAAAAACATCCTTCATAAATATACTTATGGCACGACGCCACTTTCAGCTTGTCGGAGGCGTCTAACGTTTGCGCCAGGTGTATGGCCGGTAGCCGATAGTTGCTGTGGGGTGAGATAACTCTCGAGTGTTAAATGTTGTGATCTTGATGCAGCCACGACCTGTTTGGCTGAAACTTACCTGGAACTTTTTGGTATACAGGCCCATTGCCCAATGAAAAGAATTCTGTTTGAGGTTCCGTCAGACTGATAACTTAATCAGGTTTCTGATGCGCCATGTAAGAAACTAGGGAATAGAATGGACTGGAACGCGCTACTTTATGTTTACTCATCACAAAGTGTGCCACACGACCACGAGCTGATACGTTTTTGTAACGGCTCGAGAAGACTGACAGATCTTCCTAAACGTACTTACACATCCTACAGTGTTACCAGATCATGCACCTTGCCGCTCATAGAATTATGTGAGCTGTTCGGGAATATTAGCAGCCTTAAGTGAACGACTCGGATGTCGTCTCTATGGCAGCCAGCAGGTAGCCTGGTTTTATTACTGATATTGTACATGACAATGAAATATTCTGAATGGCTTCCATTCGATTAAAACTCATTGTTTGAACACAGATTTGACATTTGGCACCTGAGCCACAAATGCTATCTACATCCGTGAACCGAGAAATCTACATTAGAAAACATGGACGTAATGGAAAAACATGTACTACAGCAATGTCAAGTTGGCTAGGGGTTACACGCTCCATTGAAAGGCAACCCAGGTGGGACTATTTGAAGACTGAAAATTTTGGCATTATTTTAGTGTTCTAACAACATTTATTTTCCCAAAACAGACATAAATGATGCTAAACAAGTTATTGATTGAATACCGTAAACACTAACAGGTGATTGAAGACTACTCTGGAGAAGGATCCTGGATGGCAGAGACAGTTCAACTAGTGGAGTGAGTCAAGTACTCTGGCCTTAAAAATATGTATAATGCAATCTGAATTCATCTGACGCTGAGCAGACTTTGATTGATCAAACGTGAACATAGGTGAAGCTGGGAGCAAGTGGCGATCGAGATCTGTACCCTCTGACAATGCCGGAGCGGTAGTACGTCATCGTGTTTTTTTAAAATAAATTCTTTATTCATAAAACAATAATAATTATAGAATATTAACCCACCTCCTAAGATGATTAGTGGGTCATAAAATGATACATAGATTAGATTACAATGCAGCTTTTACAATTATGTTAGTGAGCTACTGTTTAACTACTACAATGTGTTAGTTTCAGTTTTCTACCTCAATGGGCAATATGATATAACTACTTATTACTTAACTAATCTACTATGACTATTATCAGCAGCGTCATAGGTGTGCCAGTTGTATATAAACCTACTTAGGATAGTTAGGCTCAACGAGCTAAACCCGAGGAGCATGTCACTGTCACTGGGCTGGCCAAGGTAAGTAATCGCTGCAGTTCCCTAAATTAATGTCCTACTCTAAGTCCTACAAAAGTAACTTAACCTACGTCGTATCAGGTGCTTGTCTTGATCGGTGTTGTTGACCCCCCCCCCCCCCCCCTTAGTCCTGTACGTGGCGGATTCCAACTCTGATGGAAGTCGGGCAGTGCATGCACAGGCGGTATGGGAATGGGATCTGATCTCAATTGATTTGATCTACGAGTTGGCACCTAATCTAGGTCTCTCAGGTATTCTACTAACACATTTCGTGATACCCCATCTGCAAATGCATTCAGAGGGTGAAATGTGTCTTCTTGTCTGAGTAGGTGGTATGTGTCGTTATTTGGAAGTCTGTCCTTGAGTGCTGTCGCGACATCATTGAAGAGAGGGCACTCGTAAACCACATGGTCGGGAGTACCCTCTGCCGCACCCCAGTCACACTCTGGGGTTGCCCTCTTCCCAAACCGACATAAGTATGTCGGATAGGGTCCATGGCCAGTGAGAAAGTGAATTAGTCCTCGTGTAGGTTCAAAATATTTCATACCCCCACGCTCTTTTACATCTGGTAAAAACTTGAAGGTCCTTCTCCCAGTTTCTTCTTCCTCCCAAGTCCTCTGCCAAAGTATCCTCCCCTCTGTTTCTTATTTCCCTCTTATCATCCACCCTCACACCGATGATTTCTATTATTTTCTCCATATTCCTCTTTTTGCCACAGTACCACACCACTTGTTCTCGTATCTTGATGTCTAACGGGCAAAGCCGCATTATGACTAACAGAGCTCCCCCCGGAGATGTTCTGTATGCCCCCACAGATCTCAGAATCATGCTTTTCTGGACCCTTCTCGCTGTCATGGCGGGCACGACCCTCGTGAACCTGTGCGCCCAGACTCCCGAGGCGTAACTCCATACTGAAGTTAGAATACTGTTATGATAGAGTTTTATGAGATGAGGAGGGAGATGAAATCTTTTATGTCCTGTGGAGATGAGATTGATTAATAATTGGAGAGCTCTCTGGGTTACGGTGTCAATGTGTTTCCCGAAGTTCCATCTCTCGTCAATGATGACTCCCAAGTATCGTGTCTCCCGTCGGCGAAGAACTGGTGAGCCATCGATTCTAACAGTAGGATTCCTGATTAACTGTCTTTTTAATAGCAGGTATGTAGATTTACTAGGAGGTATTGTCATTTTAGTATTGTGGCACCATTGGTGCAGTTTCTCTATGGCCCTTTCAATCTTTGGTTCTATATCTTCTCAGCTGCGACGGCCGACCAACAGGAGGAGGTCATCCGCGTAGGCTATCAGCTCTAGCACTTATTCACTTCGCTGTGAGCTGTCTAATAACGGTTCCATATGGATGTCCCAGAAAAGGGTTCCCAAAACGTAGCCTTGGGGACATCCTTTGGTGATTGCTTTCCAAACTCCCCCTTTAGGGGATGATAGCCAGACCTCCCGATCCTAGCAATAGCTCTTCAGACATCCATACAGCGGCCCTGGACACTCTTTCTCCCGCAGACAGAAGAAGAGCGAAGGCCACCACAGGTTGTCGAAGGCGCCACTGATGTCCACCATGATGCCAACTACGTACTTATGCGGGGTTGAGCCACAGATCTCAGCCGCCAGAGCGATAGCATCAGATGGCGACCGCCCCGGCCTGAAGCCGAACTGCCTGCTGCTCATCCCACACAGCACCCGGTGAGCTGTCAATCAGTCAGCCAACATTTTTTCTAGTAGCTTCCCAAACAGGTCCAATAGGCAAATCGGCCTGTATGATTTAACCTCGGCCGGGTCTTTTTCAGGTCCATTTTTGATTATCACCACGTTTGCAGTTTTGTACCTCTTAGGAAACTTCCTTTGTCTCAGGCACTCATTGAAGAGATGAGTTAGTGGCGCAATTAACTGGGGTGCCAGGAATTCCACCACCGCAGTCACAATGCCGTCTTGTCACGTAGCTTTCCCTCTTTTTAAAGATCTTTTATGTGCAGCCACCTCTTCTTCCGAAAAGGGGTACGCTGCCGTATCGTTGTTATATTCATCTGAATCCGCATTTCGAAGTTGCTGTTGCCCTTCAGTTTCTCCATCCGCACTGTCGTCAGGCAGCAGGGACCGGAGGAAGACCTCTGCAGTCTCCTGCCAAGACTCCGTCATCCTGTCCCTCTAGCCTGGCTGTCGATAACTCCATGGGAGAGCGGATTTTCTCTCTCACTTATAGGGAGACCCGTGGGTCCAAGGTCAACTAGTTTAACGCGTAACTCTCCCATCTACGTATCCTTACTTCCCGCAGCTCCTTTTGAAATTTCTGCTTGGCCTCCCTATATTGCGACTGCCATCTTTGGCTTTCCAGCCAGACGACACTGCGCTGGTAATGCCTCCTCAGCTTCCTGGCAGATTGACGTAGTTCCTCTAGTTCGGCCGACCATGGTGACGGTGAGGCCGCCATGGCCTTCCTCCTGGTCGGTACAGCGGGCCGCACCGCTCTGTGTACTGCGCCCACCAGTTCTTTAGCTCTTTCGCCCACGTCTGTGTCCTGATACATGTCACCTTCCGGTAAGGCATGAATGTCGCACTCCCTTGCTAGGCGTTCCCAGTCTGCTCTATTGTAATTGAATTGTACTTTCCACCCCATGGCCCAGAGGCTCTCCATTTCACCTAGAGTGAAAGTTATTAAACTGTGGTCGCTTTTGGTGGCATTGCTCACAACCTTCCAGCGCTGTATAAGATTTGCTGCATTCGGTGTTGTTAATGTTACGTCAATGTTCGTGCCCTGTCCTCCTCCTCCTGCGTAGGTAGGAGGGTTGCCAGGCTTGTTGGCCACCACCAGTTGCGAAGCCATAATAAAGTCTTCAATTTTTTCCCCATTTGTATCTCAAGTGCCGCTGTACCACAGGGGGGATTTTGCGTTCATATCAGCAGTTATGACTACCTTCCGTCCCTGCAACGCCGTGGTAACTCTTGCCAGATGTTCTAAATGTTATTCAATGTCATCTCCATATTGGAAATGCATGTTTATGAGAATGATTACTCCCACTGGAGACTGAAGCTCCACGACGTTGCAGTGACTAGTCGTGAACTGCGACAGTGTAGGGACTCTCAGAAGTTTGTTTGTGATAACTATCGCCGCTCTTGGGTCATCTCCTCTGCTGACAATATGCCATGTTGCGGCAACAAAAGCTATTTTCCCAGCTTGGTAGTACGGCTCCTGTAAGCAGAGTACATCCAGTCTCCTCTCCTCCATCTCCTTACGGAGCTCCTGCATCACAAGTCGGCTATTGTGAGTGTTTAGCTGTCCAATAGTTATTTCAGTCATCAAGGAAAGTACGTGTGCATGTGATCGTCTGGCCAGGTCTTACTCCAGTTGAAAGCAATTCGTCCATTTGCCAGTACGGCCTGTTCATAGATGTCCTTGAGGTCAAACTTCTCTCCTCGTCCCTCAAAGACTTTCTTTAGCTGGTCCCGCAAGGCTCCGAAGTCAGTGGGGAGATTCACTGACTTTAGGTGAATTCTGTCCACAGCCTCCATTACCGAGAAGGTGACCCTCCTACCCTCTTCGTGTCTTACACGGACCACATGTCGTAAGGCAGTGGCCAGGGTAATCGGCTCTTCCAGCCTAGCCAGTTGCATCATGTACTCGATATTGGGGTACACCCTCACCGGGTCAACAGGTGGCAATCTGACTACTGGAGTGCTCTGTGTGGTGGAATTTGGACTTGTACTGGTGACTGTCTTTTCTTGAATCGGTTGGGTCACTTTGTTTTGATTATCTGTTGAGATTGTCACAGCCACAGGTTGCCCTTGCCGCTTCTGATGTGCTATCAGCTTCGTTTCCCGGCTTTGAGGAGTGAGGTCTTTGTCCATTGAGGGGAGATCGGTTTGTGTGCTTTTATCCATCTGTCTAAGCGGCGCCCGAGAGCGACATCAAGAATTTCTTAAATCTGTTTGCCCTCATAGCATCCCTCCGCCTCTTGCTCGGGGATTTACGCTTTGGCATCCTGTTCCATAAGCTGTAATCAGCCATAGTCGATTCTGTAAATCAACCGCTGTTCCAGCATCCGGTATAATGGGCAATTACGTCCTGTGTGTCCGCATGACTTTTTGCCACGGCTTTTGCAAGGGATGCAGACTTCTGCTGCCTTGGAATCTTCACGAATGTGATCGTTTACGCCACACTTCGTGCAAGCCGATTCCCTGGTACAAAGCCTTAGAATGTGGTCCAGGTCACCACAGTCGTGGCAGCGAGGTACCACGATATAGTCCCTAATATTGACCGAGTGGAAGCCAACGTACAATCTGCCCATTGCCGTAATCCTCTTCGACATTGGTGCCGTGAGCTCGGCAACGTGATGAACAAGATCACGCCCTCGAGGCCTCGTCTTGAACCTTAGTTTGAAGCAGTTTTTGAATTCCTCCTCATTTATGTTTTCAAAATTTTGCTCTCGTATTGTCTCAGTAAGTTCTTCATTGGTCATTACTGTGGGTACGTCATAGAGGATAACTAGGGGATTCCTTTTCCTTGATGGTTCGCATTTTACCAATGAGTTTAACTTTTGGTTATTCAAACGCTTTTCTTTATCCTCCCCTGACGCTACTTCCACAATTACTGAATTTTTGCTCGGTTTGATTCTCTTTATCTTAATCTTGTCTTTTACTGGGTTGATAGTTGTGGTAAGCAACTCTTGAATTTTCTTGAACTGGTGTCTTGCCCAGGCACAGTCCTGAGAAAGACCGCAGAGTCTGATCTCTTAGTTATTTTGTCTATTGTTTCCTTGGTGGTATTTGGCTTGGTAGGCGCTTGCGCCGCCATCGCCGCCCAGGTCTTAACAGGTTGCTTTCTTAGTCTGCTATTCTCCTTCAACAGCTCTACCACACGGCCTTCAAGCTTTGCATGAGCAATGGCCCATGCTGTTAGTTCAGTATTAATTACGGAATTACGGACAGAGCCGCTAGACTTATTTTGCCATTTTTTACGTTCTGCTCCAAGAGCAGTGATATTCTGGCATATCTCTGTGTAACTGTCTCACCTCTGCTTGTCCCAGCTCGCCCTGGGGAGAGGGACCATGCGCAAAAGAAGCGCGTTTTGACGCATTCGAATCACTCTGTTGTAGCCACCCTGTTTGCTTTGTGCGCCAACATGACTTGCAGCTGGCAAGATGTTTGCAGCGGAGGAGGTGAGACGTGGAAGCGGCACCTGTAAATTCATCGTGGCCACGAAAGCATTGCAAAAATCTCGCGGTCTAGCGATCAGGCACGTGGATCGCAATTTACTCTCTACCGGAGCCCTGAAATCACAGTAGATTTCAGTGTGTGACGTATCTGTTTGCTGGTCGTACCAAGGACCAAATTGACTTATACGACAGAGCGCACAAGGATACCAAACGTCAAGACTGATAAACCAAAAACGAATAAGTGTGCCCTTGGCAAACGACTAGTCCGAGACGGTTGAAGTCACACTGTCAGTACAGCAAGAACTTCACCACAGGCTTCCCAGTCTAAACTACTCGCAAGTGAAGTCAGTCTCAGGACAGGTCCCAAGTACCAACCACACATGCCAGAGCTTCCACCACAAATGCTTACCAGACCAATGTCCAGCAGCCGAGTCCTTCACTCCTCTCCAGAATGAAAAATCCGTTTTCCCACAAAGAGCACGGAAGACACCGCATTCATCCCGTCCAGAGCCGATCACAGGGCTCTTGTAGCGCTAAATCTCCCCTCACATACGACACCATAAACTCATGTCGAACCATGTCAAGAGCTAAGAAACCTACGTCTCTGATAAAAACAGAAACAGCGAATTACTAGATTTTTTTTAAGTTTTCACAGAGCGAGAAGTTGATTTTTCCTGAAGTGTCTCTTCCTGTGGCAACAAGCAAACACATACAATGTCAAAGATCTTTATATCAATCGCCTGTGCCTTGGAGTTGTTAGTACTAGCTATGAGGTGTAATATAGAGTCAATCTCTAAACGTTTCTCAGATGCTGGAGTGTTCTTATACAACAGAGGTGGCGGGGATATTGGTCCCTGGCCTACTTGCACTATCTTCGAACATGAAAACAGGTGAATTTTTTTACTAAGGGACGGTTCGCCGCCAACTGATATCAACCACCAACACGCCGTTTCTACGAGCTAACAAACATAACAGTATCTCATGCTTTTAGTGCCCTACCTGGCTCCATCATCGTATGCTGTGAGGTTTTGGCTGCGTTTAAACTTGCAGTGAAGCTCTCTTTGATTTCGCAGTAGTTTCCTAACTTTGTTGTTGAACCATGGTGGGTTTTTCCCGTCCCTCACAGTTTTACCCGGCACGTACCTGTCTATAACGCATTTTACGATTGCCTTGAACTTTTTCCATTAACACTCAACGTTGTCAGTGTCGGAACAGAAATTTTCGTTTTGATCTGTTAGGTAGTCTTAAATCTGCCTTCTATTACTCTTGCTAAACAGATAAACCCTCCTCCCTTTTTTTATATTCCTATTAACTTCCATATTCAGGGATGCAGCAACGGCCCTATGATCACTGATTCCCTGTCCTGCGCTTAAACAGTCGAAAAGTTCGGGTCTATTTGTTATCAGTAGGTCCAAGATTTTATCTCCACGAGTCGGTTCTCTATTTAATTGCTCGAGGTAATTTTCGGATAGTGCACTCAGTATAATGTCACTCGATGCTCTGTCCCTACCACCCGCCCTAAACATCTGAGTGTCCCAGTCTATATCTGGTAAATTCAAATCTCCTCCTAAGACTATAACATGTTGAGAAAGTTTTCGTGAAATATATTCCAAATTTTCTGTCAGTTGTTCTGCCACTAATGCTGCTGAGTCGGGAAGTCGGTAAAAGGAGCCAATTATTAACCTAGCTCGGTTGCTGAGTGTAACATCCACCCATAATAATTCAAAGGAACTATCCACTTCCACTTCACTACAGGATGAACTACTACTAACAGCGACAAAGACGCCACGACCGGTTCGATGCAATCTATTCTTTCTAAACACCGTCTGTGCCATTGTAAAAATTTCGGCAGAATTTATCTCTGGTTTCAGGCAGCTCTCTGTACCTTTAACGATTTCAGCTTCGGTGCTTTCTATCAGCGCTTGAAGTTCCGGTACTTTACCAATGCAGCTTCGACAGTTTACAATTACAATACCGATTACTGCTTGGTCCCCGCATGTCCTGACTTTGCCCCGCACCCTTTGAGGCTGTTGCCCTTTCTGTACTTGCCCGAGGCCATCTAACCTAAAAAACCTCCCAGTCCATGCCACACAACCCCTGCTACCCGTGTAGCCGCCTGCTGCGTGTAGTGGACTCCTGACCTATCCAGCGGAGCCCGAAACCCCACCACCCTATGGCGCAAGTCGAAGATTCTGCAGCCCACACGGTCGCAGAACCGTCTCAGCCTCTGATTCAGACCCACCACTCGGCTCTGTACCAAAGGTCTGCAGTCAGTCCTGTCGACGATGCTGCAGATGGTGAGCTCTGCTTTCAACCCGCTAGCGAGACTGGCAGTCTTCACCAAATCAGATAGCCGCCGGAAGCCAGAGAGGATTTCCTCCGATCCATAGCGACACACACCATTGGTGCCGACATGAGCGACCACCGGCAGATGGGTGCACCCTGTACCCTTCATGGCATACGGAAGGACCCTTTCCACATCTGGAAAGACTCCCCCCGGTATGCACACGGAGTGCAGATTGGTTTTCTTCCCCTCTCTTGCTGCCATATTCCTAAGGGGCCCCATTACGCGCCTGACGTTGGAGCTCCCAACTACCAGTAATCCCACCTTCTGCGACCGCCCGGATCTTGCAGACTGAGGGGCCATCTCTGGAACAGGACAAGTAGCCATGTCCGGGCGAAGGTCAGTATCAGCCTGAGACAGAGCCTGAAACCGGTTCGTCAGACAAACTGGAGAGGCCTTCCGTTCAGTCCTCCGGAATATCTTTCGCCCCCTGCCACACCTCGAGACGACCTCCCACTCTACCACGGGTGAGGGGTCAGCCTCAACGTGGTCAGTATCCCGGGCAGCCACAGCCGTAGTCCGATCGCGGGATGCGTGCAACGAGCTGGCCATCATCGACAAACCCCCATCCGGACCCCCACAGTGATGCCCATTGGCAACAGCCTCAAGCTGTGTGATCGAAGCCAACACTGCCTGAAGCTGGGAGCAAAGGGATGCCAACCCTGCCCGTATTCGAACACAGCAGTTGCAGTCCCTGTCCATGCTAAAAACTGTTGTGCAAAGAACGTCTGAACTAATCGACAGAGAACACAGACAATTCGACACAAAATTTGAACGGTTATTAAAATACAAGTGCCACATTTGTATTCAATAAGCAAGGTGCAGAAGTTGGGAGCAGTATCGCCGCATCCTCTTATTTAAAATAACAGAAATCGAAGTTGTGACTATTAATGCACTTTTGCTTGATCTTAATCAGTTGCCTCACTCAGAATTCCAGTTAAGTATGCCTACTGTTAACAAGTTACAATGTTTTTGTATTAACTTCTTAACAAGAATTGTTGGCTGAGCCCTAATACAAGGCATATACTGGAGAAAAGGGCAGTGTGAACATAATATTTTGTATCTGGTACCTCAAAAACGGTACTCTGCATTGTGAAAACCTCCCCGGGGGAAAGTATACTGCTGCGAGTACTTTTTGCCAACACCCAAGACAAGTATAGATTGTAATGTAAGAAAGGGCCTACAAACTTTTATCACGTGGTGCTACTCCACGACAACGCACTCCACCGATTGCACTAACTAAACAGACCAAGAGTTTGAAAAATCGTCCTCCACGCATCTAATCTTGTGCGCTTATACCCTGAAATTTTTATCTTTCAAGAATCTTACAGGAAAACTGTCAAAAATGCCTAAATGCGTCTCTGGATGAAATGCATTTCAAATCTGATTTGATGACAACTCAGATCCGGAAGGTTTCCACAGATTTGGAATAACTTAATTACCTGATCATTGTCAGACTGTTTTAGATAATGCGAGAGAAATACTGTTGATGATTAATATCTCTCTGATTTGTACTCTTGTGTACAATAAAGTAACGGACAACGATATGAAAATATGCATTCTCCCAATTCAAATTACATTCTAAGTGCCACGATATACACTCCTGGAAATTGAAATAAGAACACCGTGAATTCATTGTCCCAGGAAGGGGAAACTTTATTGACACATTCCTGGGGTCAGATACATCACATGATCACACTGACAGAACCACAGGCACATAGACACAGGCAACAGAGCATGCACAATGTCGGCACTAGTACAGTGTATATCCACCTTTCGCAGCAATGCAGGCTGCTATTCTCCCATGGAGACGATCGTAGAGATGCTGGATGTAGTCCTGTGGAACGGCTTGCCATGCCATTTCCACCTGGCGCATCAGTTGGACCAGCGTTCGTGCTGGACGTGCAGACCGCGTGAGACGACGCTTCATCCAGTCCCAAACATGCTCAATGGGGGACAGATCCGGAGATCTTGCTGGCCAGGGTAGTTGACTTACACCTTCTAGAGCACGTTGGGTGGCACAGGATACATGCGGACGTGCATTGTCCTGTTGGAACAGCAAGTTCCCTTGCCGGTCTAGGAATGGTAGAACGAAGGGTTCGATGACGGTTTGGATGTACCGTGCACTGTTCAGTGTCCCCTCGACGATCACCAGTGGTGTATGGCCAGTGTAGGAGATCGCTCCCCACACCATGATGCCGGGTGTTGGCCCTGTGTGCCTCGGTCGTATGCAGTCCTGATTGTGGCGCTCACCTGCACGGCGCCAAACACGCATACGACCATCATTGGCACCAAGGCAGAAGCGACTCTCATCGCTGAAGACGACACGTCTCCATTCGTCCCTCCATTCACGCCTGTCGCGACACCACTGGAGGCGGGCTGCACGATGTTGGGGCGTGAGCGGAAGACGGCCTAACGGTGTGCGGGACCGTAGCCCAGTTTCATGGAGACGGTTGCGAATGGTCCTCGCCGATACCCCAGGAGCAACAGTGTCCCTAATTTGCTGGGAAGCGGCGGTGCGGTCCCCTACGGCACTGCGTAGGATCCTACGGTCTTGGCGTGCATCCGTGCGTCGCTGCGGTCCGGTCCCAGGTCGACGGGCACGTGCACCTTCCGCCGACCACTGGCGACAACATCGATGTACTGTGGAGACCTCACGCCCCACGTGTTGAGCAATTCGGCGGTACGTCCACCTGGCCTCCCGCATGCCCACTTTACGCCCTCGCTCAAAGTCCGTCAACTGCACATACGGTTCACGTCCACGCTGTCGCGGCATGCTACCAGTGTTAAAGACAGCGATGGAGCTCCGTATGCCACGGCAAACTGGCTGACACTGACGGCGGCGGTGCACAAATGCTGCGCAGCTAGCGCCATTCGATGGTCAACACCGCGGCTCCTGGTATGTCCGCTGTGCCGTGCGTGTGATCATTGCTTGTACTGCCCTCTCGCAGTGTCCAGAGCAAGTATGGTGGGTCTGACACACCGGTGTCAATGTGTTCCTTTTTCCATTTCCAGGAGTGTACTTACGACGAAGGTCTATTTCAATAAAATATAAAGTATCTGTAACAGGAGCATGCCCATATCAGCATAAATTAGAAAAATATGACTGATTCCGTACTTCTAAACGGTTTTTGTCTACTTCCTATTTCATAATGAAGTGGTATGGAAATTTGCTATTTCGTAAATAAAATACGTAAAATTTCCTTATTGCTTTTCGATCAGACTGCTTGTAGCTGTGTCACGAAACAGCTAAGAAACACCCTTTAGTAAGACAGGAACTGGTGACCAAAGCAGCCCCCACTTTACAGTAGTCTGTTTTTCCTGACGGCTTGCGGAATAGTGTAGCATTGTGCTCTCACTTATTGCTCCATTCCTGGCTAGGACAGATAAACTCGCAACGCAAAAGACGAGGTTAAGTGCAATTTCAATTCAGGATGCTTTTCCTGGACTCAAAACTGGTAACTTTGTTTCACACCTTATGTGAAAATGACGCAGTTATTTTATGGAAAAGATATGAATATGTGATGTTAATTTTATAGGTTACATCTGTGTCATACAGGAAGTAACTTGTCGGTCACAGGTTGGCCAAATATATCTTCGTTGTTGCTAATCTTAAGTTATACTCCTAGCAGGAAGAACACCAGCCTTGAGAGGTCTAGTAGGTGTCCACAGTTCGTGTCTCAAAGACGTCACGGCCTAGCGCCAAAATGCAAATCTCAATGAGTCTGATTTGCGTTTCTGTAACTGACTTTAGGGACTAGAGCGTCTTCCGTAATTATACTCAGATGTGCCGACAGAATACTGAACAACACAAATCATTAAATGTCATAATTATTTGTCTCTTAAGGGTACTGAAACTAGAAATCTCATCGCAGACATATCTCACATTTTTTAGAACATCTCCAGTAGTGATACTGTAAACGTTATGAGAAAGCAATAATCTTTTTTATAATAATAGACGTGGAAAATATTTTTCCTCAGATCAACGGTAATGCCAACCATCCATGAAAGAAATACAGATAAATGGAGAGAACAACACAGCTTCGATTGCAAAACGTAATATCCGCAGAGTGACTTCGTAAGCTATGAACAACATATAGTACCAAATCAAGAAAGGCTATTATGCAGGAAACCATAAGAAATGACAGAAAATTCGGCTCAAAATTCATTTGTAAATTAAAATAGCTGACATCCGCCGCTCAACTTCTATTCAAGCTTCTGATAACACGAAAGGAGAAGCATTTGCTATCAGAAAGTGGAACAAGGGAAACAAAATGCTGATCGTAATGTCGAGAATAAGTTATCCTTGAGTGAAACTATCATTCATCTCATAAATACTAAAAAATAGATTCGTATCATTAAAATGTATCGACTGCTGATTCTTTGTCAATCAAAGCGAAATCCACCTATGATGAATAGTTTTTCAGCGTGCAGTAAGCTTAAGACGGAGAAAACACCAAATAACAAGAGGTTCTATAACAATTTGTCCATTTTGTTTGGGCTTTTGAGCTCCGTGGCCGTTGATAATGATATTTTAATATAAAAATACAGCGACCAGCCCCTTATTTAATGCGTTTCATTTATGCCAATATGCATTTCGGGTTTGCACCCATCTTCAGCTGCCAAATTACATGTATCTTCAGTTTCTACAGTGGTAAAATATCGACAGCAATTTGGATGCTGCAGCTGGCCTGTGCAAAAAGCAACGATTCCAATCATTTTCTTCAATTTCGCCAGTTTAAAGCTACGCACTGTCAGTTGTTCATTTTACTTACATTTTCCTCTCCTTGTTTTTTCTTGGCCTTTCTTCTTTTTTGTAACAGAACAAACAATTTTTGTCACGTATTTTCACATAGGTGTACTGTTTTATCCGTCATGTTGTCGAGTGATTAGTTTTTTTTTTTTTTTTTACATACAAGCAGTTTATCTATGGACAGAGTTATATTTTACGAAAGTTTTGAGATTCTAGCTAAGCTATTGTTCACTAAACATTGACTTGGGTGATAGAAGTATTCTACGTACGATGTATACTCAGTTTTTTTTTGTTACTTAGGCAGTATTGAAGATGTTAAACTAATATAACACATTTATACAAAGAAGTATTTCATACATTTACAGATAACAAAGATAGAATTAAGAATTTTATGTTGAATATTATTACATGCATTTGTTAGGTTTATATTAGATTACGTTATATCTTGATTGTGCTTAGTAAGTGGTTTCATAAGTAGAGTGTGAAAGTTTTTTAGAAATATTCGGTTTGGTAACTCTGTTTGGTCTTTAAGTATGTCAGTAGGGGATGCATGTTTATGTGAATAAATTTCGATTTCTTCTTCGAGGTTCATTCTTTTTCCTTTGTTGGCTAGGTGGAGAACTTGTCGGTTATAGGATATATCTGTTACTTGATGTTCTTCTTCTGCTACATGATGGGGAAATGTGGATTTATTTAAGTTTTTTAAATGAAGAGCATCCATGTGTTCTCGAAAACGTGTGTTGAAATTTCTACCTGTTTGGCCTATGTCTGTTTTTGAACATGAGTTGCAGTTAAGTTTGTATAATCCTGATTGATTGTACGGTTTGGTATTATTTTTAATGTTATGGATAGCTTTGTCCTTTATTTTGTTATATGTATAGTAGCTGATCCTGATTCTGGTATCTGTTCCTCGCAACAGGTTTGCTATTTTACATGACAGTTTTCCTACAAATGGCAAGCTTACATTTTTTTTGGCTTTGTTGTGCTATTCTTTAATGCTGTTTTGTTATTGTATTTGGTTATGTAGGGATTTATCTTAGAGTTTAGTTCATCTATTACTTTTGGATTGTAACCATTATTGTAAGCAATTGCTTTGATTGTGTTTACTTCTTCTGTTTAGTCAGCTGGTTCTAGTGGTATTTTGTGCATTCTGTTTAGCATTGCTCTGTATGAAGCCATCTGATATTCATTCGGGTGGCAGGATGATTTATTAATTCTGTTATCTGTGTATGTTGGTTTCCCGTATACTTGAAATTTGTGTTTGTTGTTGGAGGTACTTATGCAAGATCCAGAAAATTTAAACCTACTTCTGTTGGGTGTTCTACAGTGAAGATGATGTTCTGATGCATTTTATTCATTTGTTTTGCAAGGTTACCAATTTCTTCTGCTGTGCCATCAAATAAGATTATTATATCATAACGTACCTTTTGCTATAAATTATTTTGTTTACTATCTGGGGGTTTTCTTTAAAGAATTTTACATTCTAAGTTATTGATGAAAATATCAAGAAGCAAACTGGCAAGGCAGCTACCCATAGCCAGGCCCTCTTTCTGCTGGTACATTTTATTATTAAAAGAAAAGTAGTTGTGTGATAGTACTAGTGTTAATAGATCAATGAATTCATATATTTCTGGTAATGCCAAATTTTTATGTTTAAGTAAATTGTATTTCATTATTTCTATTGTTGCTTTGACCGGTATGTTTGTGTAGAGGTTTGTAATGTCAAGTGATGCAAACCTAGCAGTATCAGGAGTCTGAATTTCCTTTAGACAATTAATAAGTTCATAACTGTTCTTTACTGAGTATGTCTTTTCGAATTTGAATGTGTTGCTAAGGATCTCATTCAGTTTCTTGCTGATTTTATAAGTTGTGCTGCTCCGAGAATTAACAATTGGACGTATGGGACAGATGACTTTATGGCTCTAAGGTTGTGCTGGTAGGCGTGGTGCATAAGGGTTCATAAGAGTGCATTCACGTATATCTTTTGCATTTAAGAGGAAATCACTTTTTTCATCATATTTTTAAGTTTATTCTGTAACTTAAGAGTGGGATCAGACACAGAAAGATCCAACACCGAAAGAAGCCTAAGTAACAACAAAAAAAACTTACTATACATCGTACTTATAATACTTCTGTCACTCAAGTCAATGTTTAGTAAACAGTAGCTTAGCTAGAACCTCAAAACATTCGTATAATATAACTCGTTCCATAGATAAACTGCTTTTATGTAAAAATAAAAAAAAAAAACTGTCAGTCGACAACATTGCGGATAACGCAGTGCATCTGTGTAAAATACGTGACAAAAAGTGTTTGTGCTGTTACAAAAAAGAAGGAAGGCCAAGAAAGAACAAGGAGAGGAGAATGAAAGTAAAATGAACAACTGACAGTGCGTAACTTTAAAATCGCGAAATTGAAGTAAATGATTGGAATCGTTGCTTTTTGCACAGGCCAGCTGCAGCATCCAAACTGCTGTCGATATTTTACCACTGTAGAAACTGAAGATACATGTAATTGTCCAGCTGAATATGGTGCAAACCCGAAATGCATATTGACATAAATAAAACGCATTAAAAAAAGTGGCTGGTCGCTGTATTTTTATAGTAAAATAACAGCAGGTTCACCAAGCTTAGCGTGGTGCTGAGATCCTATGCGTTTCTTGCGTAGAGTGTTATTAAATTAGCCTCTAAAGCTTTAATAACAACGACGCCTCTAGCCACCAAAATAGTCATATGAGAATCAGCGACTTCTATTGAGGCGGCACAGATGGGCAGAGGTTTACTTACACTGCAACCGATACGCGTCTTAGTTGTTGGCAAAAAATATTAGCAACAGTATACATGTGGGGCGGTTTTCGTGATGTGCAACACCCTTTTTGAACCACCGGAGGCAAAGTATTATGTTCACACTCTCCTATGCTCGAGTATACGTCTTTTGCTAGGGCTCAGCAATTAATTTTAATATAAAGACATCATACCTTGTTACCAGTAGGATGATTGAACTTGAATTCTCAGTGAGCTAATTGATTATGATCTAGCAAAATTGCGTCAGTAGTCACCATTTTAATTTTTGTTTCAAAGTAGAGCATGCAGTACTGATGCTCCCGACTTCTGAACCTTGCTTACTGAATGCCGACGTCGTACGACACTTTGTAAGTAGGCTGTTTAGGTTTTCTTATTGGTAACGCCACGTAGCGCTCTGTGTGAAAATCACTGGCTGTGCTGTGTGCAGTCTGTGGCTAGTTTGCATTGTTGTCTGCCATTGTAGTGTTGGACAGCGGCAGCTGGATGTGAACAGCGCGTAGCGTTGCGCAGTTGCAGGTGAGCCGCTAGCAGTGATGGATGTGGGGAGAGAGATGGCGGAGTTTAGAAATTTGTAATTTGTCCTGAACTGCTATATATATTATGACTATTAAGGTAAAAACACGGTTTGTTCTCTATTAAAATCTTTCATTTGCTAACTAAGCCTATCAGTAGTCAGTGCCTTCGGTAGTTTGAATCTTTTATTTAGCTGGCAGTAGTGGGGCTCTCTGTTTTGCAGTAGCTTGAGTAGCGAAGATTTTTGTGAGGTAAGTGATTTGTGAAAGGTATTGTTTAATGTTAGTCAGGGCCATTCTTTTGTAGGGATTTTTGAAAGTCAGATTGCGTTGCACTAAAAATTATTGTGTATCAATTTAAGCACAGTCATGTATAAATTGTTCAAAGGGGACGTTTCATATGTCGACCCTTAGCCGAAGATACCTCACTGGAATCTTCTGATTTTTTCTTGTAGTTTGTGTAATTAGTGTAGCTTTAGTTTATTGCTAGCGCGTAATTGTAGAGAGAATCTCCTTTGTAGTTGCAGACACAATGGAGCAAAATCTTCAAAAGTTAGACACAGTGGAACAAAATCTTAAAAAGTTAGACACAATGGAACAAAATCTTCAAAAGTTAGACACCACACTTGAACAAACACGTGAAGATTTAAGTACTGAGTTACATAACATTGAATCGAAATGTCAAGAAGTCTGTAATGACGTAAAAACACAAATTTGTGAGCATTTTCAACCTATTTTTTCGCGGCATGAAAATGCATTACAGAATCACGAAGCAGCCATAAAAGAACTGCAAACCATTGTTCATGAAAATCATGAGACCTTGTGGGCTAAAATTGACTCACTTGCATCTACCGATTCCGTTACGCAACTTGCAAAAACTCAGGAAAACTTGAAGGACACAGTAGATTCGATTTCAACACAAATGGACACTCTGAAACTTGGTTCAGAAAAACACACTGAGGAAATGTGTTCACTATCGGAGAAAGTAGCCGAACTTTCGGGTCAGGTCACTAACTTATCTACAAAGGTAGATGATGATCTGAATGACACAGAAGAGTATGAACAAATTAAGAAATTCAAACAAAATCAGAATCAAATTAATACGCAATACAAAAGAGAAATCCGGGAAGTACAAGATCAGTTGGCACAAGTAATACAAAAATTTCATATTTCAGAGGACACTCGCGCTCCAACACGGGAAGAGGGACATAGAAGTACGGAACAGCCACAAAATAGTAACTCAAGGCACTTCGGAAATTATGAAAGAAATTGGCAAGGCACACCGAATTTTGAGATGGAAGCACCGAAACAACGTAACAATGACCGATATGCGCCTCGCCGACACAATGATTTTGACTATAAGCTCTTCATTACTACACGTAAATTCAAAACATTTAAGAATTCTGGCAATGACATTCATCCACAAGCATGGCTCCATCAATTCTCTCATTGTTTTCCTCCCAACTGGTCGTTAGAGCACAGATTAAAATTTATGTGTGGCTACTTAGAGAATGAACCAGCTGAAAGAATGCGATCGGTCATTCACGATTGTCACAGTGAAGGAGATTTTTATCATGCCTTCCTCTCAGCATATTGGTCTCTAGCTACACAAGACCGAGTAAAACATAGCATCATAATGATGAAACATTTCGAACAATCTGAATTTTCCAGTCTTGTGAAATATTTTGAAGACATGTTGCACAAAAATCAGTACCTGTCAAACCCATACAGCCCCTCAGAACTCATCTGCATTTGCTCAATCAAACTGCCTGAACATTTGCGACATATTATTTTAGCAGGACGTTGCTAAGACGACATTGAAGCTTTTCAGGGACTGTTACAAGAATTAGAAATTGACACAGACTGTCGCGGGATGCGAAAACAGGAAAACAATCACTACAGGTCACATCCGTCACAATTCCGTGACGACAGAAACAATAACTGGACACGACAAGTCTATTCTTACAACGCAAATCGTGACCAAAACCGACACCACCCATATGACAACCACTGGCAGAGTAATAATAGTTACAGAGAAAGATCGCATTTCCGTAGTAATGACTATCACAGAGACAATCAGAGAAACAGACAATATGGGAACCAAAACAATTATTATCAAGGGAGGCAGAATAACTTCAGACGCAACAGTTTGGCGCACAGTTACGATTCAGGGAGAAATTCTCCCCCACGTGACGGACAACGAAGAAACTACGGAATCTACCGACATGACGACACACAATATATTCCTAACGACAGACGTGAATTGCATACGAACTGGCGGGATTCAAACAGAGCAGTGCCTTCTCGTCAAGGTGAATTTGTAGAAGTTCGGACTCTTAATCCCAATAACGGCGCGCGCCAACAAAGAAACAGACAATGACTCGCGCCGCAGGCACCCACGTGCGCCTGCTGGCTCAGAGAAAAATAACATAGAAGCTAACCTTGAGAAAAATTCCAGTATTCTTTACCGACGTATACCGTATGATAATTGCGTTCAAGTTGAAACTCTGTGTACTAGGAAGAGTAAAGGTTTACACCACATTTCACATGTAAAACCCTTTATTGAAAGATAATCAGTTTTTTTAACTTTGTCTTTGCCATATAACTTTTCACTTTACATCGCTAGTATGCTTTGTCAGACTTAGAATCTGTTAACATGCAACAATGTTTGAAGTTAAATATCCAGTGTAGAACCTAGGGAACATTTTTAAACAGAAATTACGAATGCATTGTTATTGCGAACAGACGACACAGTGTTATTGTGTGTGTACATTCTTGCTTGTTAGTTGCACGATTATGTAACGACTATAAGGCTCACATACTTAGAACATATACTGGTACTGCTAATGAGATTCTAATGCAACATTTTGGTTTACTTGAAAATACATTCTGGATTTAAGGTACTTTCGGTGAGATACTAGATGACACAGTGGTTAGTTTATGTGACAGCTACACGATTTTATCACGACGCTACTAATGAGTGACAATTTACAATGTTGCTTTTGCGGTGTTTCTGTTTTATGTCTGCACAGTTTTTCTGAATTCTTTTGGAAAGAAAAACATGTTTTAGTAGCAACTTTTGTGGTATAGCTACAGTGAGACAGCCTTTTCCGTAGCACAACAATACGTTACATTATAGTACTTTCTTGATTACGGTCAGGTACGTAATAACTACGATATCTATACGCAAAGATTTTCACTTTCGTTTATGATGAGGTAAGTACATTGACTTCAGCAGAACTTAGCTTTCGGAGGATGATAACTACAACACTTCCACAGAGATTATCTTACAACAAGACGCACAGTTTAGCGCTACAGTACACGTATTTGAGTGATTAATTTCGCACTTAAAACATTTATTTTTTTAAGATATTTGAGGTACAATGATACAAGGGTCTTCCTTGACACATTTCATTCCATTGCTGTACTCTGTAACACCTGAGTGTATAATTACATTAATCCTCAGGGGGGTACACGCCTACTTTGTGTACCATGTGTTTGGCAAGCACAAGGAGCCCTAGCTAATATGGTATTTGCTTAAACAACTTTACACATCGGTACCATATTTCTCTAACACACAAATTACACAGCTATCTGATTATTTAACTGAGAGAGACAAATATTTATTTTACTACGTCAGTGACTGATGTTTACGCAATTACACAGTTGCATAATTTCACACTTATGAAATTGTATTTTGTCTGTACTTTGTGAACTATTCATATTTTTTCGGAACCATTGTGATACTATAAGAGCTTTGAATGATGTATTTGGTAAGGGAGCATGATTTTAAAGTACGTTTGAGGTAGATGACACTATTGAAATGAGCAGAGAATATTTTTTAGGTTTTGACATTATTGCAGAAAGCTACGACGTTTTTGAGATTTGACTGAGGTGTTATGATGTTATTTTTACGACGACGATGTGTATTATGCTGCTGAGGTATGTTTATGGTCAATAAGCTGATGCTATATGAGGAATTTGATTATGCTACGTATCTGTTATGATGTAATATTGATGAAGCGTCGACGAATATTTATATGTGTAATAAGGTAAGGAGTAATGAAGAGTGGTTAGGGACTCTGGTTTGTGAAAAAGGTTGTTGGAAACCAAGAATCGTACTTTAAGAGTTATGAAATGAATGTAAATGCGTGAATGTATTACAATGCCACTGAAAATTTTTTGGACTCTGTTATATTTACAGGATTTTGTTTCTACAGATTTGTAACGCAAATTCTTGACCTGTGAAATATTTTTATATGAGACTGTCACTGTAGCGGAAACTGGTGTCATAAATATTTCGGTAAGAAAGTTAAGTGACCACCTGCACGTAATGCGTCGTGGGCACCCAGCTGGGTGACAGTCCCCTGGATAAAAGCCATTAGCATGTGTCCCTTTCAGAGGTACAAGTGGAGGAAAAAAAAGGGAGGCCATTATCCTCGCTATTGACGTTCCTTTGTAGAAAGCATCGCAAAAACGACATGGTCGAACTTGAAAACATATGATTACACTGTGGAGCTCTTAAATTATGATATTTACTGAAATGCCTAATGAAATGACGAGAAATATTTTTATGTCTATACACCTGATTATGACTACTGTCTCTCTAGTTGAGAGATTTTTCTACTAACTTATGAAATGCCTCATGACTACTGAATGATGTTCTTATGCTTTACTTTGTACATAGTTGCTTATTTCACTTGATATCTGGTTTCCAGCTGTGTTCCAGCATTGCTTTTATAAAATAAAATGCATTTGCTAATGTGAACACTTTCTGTCAACAGATATATTAAATAATAATTTTGTAATCCACATTCTTAAAAAAAGGAGCACTAGGAAAGGAAAGAACAATAAGAAGGGACTAGTAACAGTAACTGGACACATAATTATCTTTTCAAGTAGATGGTAATATTTTTTTTACAATTAGTCGTTGTGGTGCACCACTTTAATTACATAGTCATTAAGATGTGAATAGACATTTCCCTTTTATGCATTGTTGTCTTTAGTGTACTATTTTTTCTGCTTGAGCTTTGTCATGTTTAGGTATAAGTTATTTCATTTTCTGCTGCTGGTTGCCAGTCATAATGCTACTGAATTTGACTTTGTATTACGCTGTTAAGCCAATTTTACTACTGATTTATTTTTCTTGTTTGCTGCTCATTGCCTTTTAGTTGTAATATTGATGCTTGCTTTGAAAATTTGAATATTTTGTCATTGCTGTTTGTGTTAACTGTATTGTGCCGCTGCATTGCCTCGTCCGTTAGTTTAGCATCTGAGCTCAGTAGATTTAAGTTAGCTTACTACAAATGTTATCTGTATTATTATGTTTTTAATGATGTGTTTTGTACCTTTGTTATTGTGTTCTTATGTTATAAAATTGTACTTGACACCAGTTCATCAAATTAAGTAACTTGTAAGTTCCATTTCACTTCACACATTTCTGTTGGTCATAGTATGTGGACAATATGTGAGAAGTAGGGATTGTTAGTGTTTGCACGTGTGTTAATAATTCAGCAAGGGACTGGATAACAGCATTGCTGGTTCTAAGGACAATTCCAAAAACTTCGTGAGTGTACAAGTGGTTGTTTATGGATTTGCTATATTGTCTGGAAGACTTCTAAGGACAATTCCAAAAACTTTGTGCATGCACAAGTGGTGGTTTATGGACCTGCTATCTTCTCTGCAAGAATCTTCGATGGTGATTGTGCACCTGCACAGTCGCAACGGATGGCTGCTGGCCGTCTCTACAAGGACCACAGTGGATCTACACCTTTGCTGACTCACCAGTACCATAATTTCTACAAGGACTGCAGTGGGTCTGCACCTCTGGTGGCCCACCAATACCGTAATCTCTACCAGGTCTACAGTGGTCTGCTCTGTGATGACCTACCTACCAATATTCTTCAAAACTTCGACTGACTCTGCTGTGGGTTTGCTCTGCTGTCTTTCCGTTGGAAGGACAACACTACTTCTTCAAGACTGCATGGAAATCCACTACTTCTGTGTGCGATTTCTTTTACTAATGAGACTTTGTGAAAAAAAACTGTAATTACTATTATGATGAATGATCAGGACTGTCTTTATGGACTGTGACAAAATTTTAGCTTTTGACCAACATTGTATCAATAAGTATGTGCATTTGATTTGTTTGTTATTGTAATTATGAAAAATTTTTTCAAATCATTAGTGGCCACTGCCCAAAACAATTAGTAAAATTTTTTGTGCGGAGCATGGGGGCTATGTAAGTAGGCTGTTTAGGTTTTCTTATTGGTAACGCCACGTAGCGCTCTGTGTGAAAATCACTGGCTGTGCTGTGTGCAGTCTGTGGCTAGCTTGCATTGTTGTCTGCCATTGTAGTGTTGGGCAGCGGCAGCTGGATGTGAACAGCGCGTAGCGTTGCGCAGTTGCAGGTGAGCCGCCGGCAGTGATGGATGTGGGGAGAGAGATGGCGGAGTTTTGAAATTTGTAATTTGTCATGAACTGCTATATATATTATGACTATTAAGGTAAATACATTGTTTGTTCTCTATTAAAATCTTTCATTTGCTAACTATGCCTATCAGTAGTCAGTGCCTTCGGTAGTTTGAATCTTTTATTTAGCTGGCACTCGCTGTTTTGCAGTAGCTTGAGTAGCGAAGATTTTTGTGAGGTAAGTGATTTGTGAAAGGTATAGTTTAATGTTAGTCAGGGCCATTCTTTTGCAGGGATTTTTGAAAGTCAGATTGCGTTGCGCTAAAAAATATTGTGTATCAGTTTAAGCACAGTCATGTATAAATTGTGCAAAGGGGACGTTTCAACTTAAATGGTCGTTCTTTATCACATATGTCTGTTATCGATGCTCCCTGAAAAAAAGCTACTTTTGACTTGTTTTGCTTTTAAGAACTCGTCTCACACACAACACAAATGTGCAGAGCCACCTTTACTTCCGTCACTCCTCTCACCTCTCTCATAAACCCAAAACGAGTGACATATTGCAAATGTTTTACCTTTAGCCCCTTGCGTGTGTACATGACACTTCAACTATGTAACTATGTTCATGAGTTTCAGGCCGGCAAAATCCAAATCCGAACTGCCAGATAAATACGGGAACTTCAAACAAGAAAATGAGCATGGACATTACACTCATGGCGCCGCGCCAGCTCACCTGGTCAGAGTTGTTTGACGTTGGTGCCGAGAGGCGTATGGCTGGGAGCCCGTACCTGCTGTGGGGGCGAGGAAACCCTCCAGCGTAAACTGTCCTGATCTTGACGCAGCCACGAGCTGTCTGACGGAAATGTTTATGGAACTTTATGCTATTACAGGTGGGTTAGAAAATGAAACAAATTTAGTTTGAGGTTCCATCACACAGACAGCTTAAACAGATATTTGAAATGCGATTTCAGAAACTAGGGAATGGAGTGGACTCGAACGCGCGACTTTATGTTTACAGAGCACAGTGCTTATTAACCTTTTCCTTCCTCACGTCTCCCCTAGTAGCCTATCCATGCTCTCATCATCATGAGTGCCATCGTCGGCTAGTTATTTAGTTAGCTTTAGAGACTGTCGTTGCTATGTACGTCACTGCTTAAATTAGAGGAGTTTAATCATTTGTATGTCATTTGTGTTGGTATGCCAGCTTCCCGATTGCTTCACAGATCGTCTTCTCGGAGTTTTGCTCACACAGTTCGCCCATAACCTTCTCATGATTGCATTGTTCTTCCGTTTATCTGTTTATATTTCACAAGTGCGGCTTGTAACTCAGCAAGTGCCAGTTGCCTGGACAGAGCAGAGCCCTTTTTTTTTAGTTCTATGTCTCTTGTGTAGTGATGTATCCACATCTCGACATTTCTACAAACTAAATACGTTTCATCTTAGAAAAACAATATACAATAGAATTAAATAGACTTCAACTTCTTGTGCCGGAATTCTCTGATAGACCTATTTGACTAACATAAATGACGCCGTCTTCTCCCCTTAAATACAGAAATAAACGTAATAACTATAGTTAAAACATATAATAAGGAAATAAACTGATAAGAAAAACTTGTTCTCTGGAAAGCCAAAAAGGGACATAATTTGACTCTGATTGCATTTCTTGTTGATAATTTACTTCATTCCTGAATTCGGTGGTTTTGTCTTAGAGCTGCCTCTAGTAATTTGGCATGGTTTTTCGTGTAGGTTCTTGTTTCTAGAAGTAGATGAAGTTGGGATGCAATATACACTCCTGGAAATTGAAATAAGAACACCGTGAATTCATTGTCCCAGGAAGGGGAAACCTTATTGACACATTCCCGGGGTCAGATACATCACATGATCACACTGACAGAACCACAGGCACATAGACACAGGCAACAGAGCATGCACAATGTCGCCACTAGTACAGTGTATATCCACCTTTCGCAGCAATGCAGGCTGCTATTCTCCCATGGAGACGACCGTAGAGATGCTGGATGTTGTCCTGTGGAACGGCTTGCCATGCCATTTCCACCTGGTGCCTCAGTTGGACCAGCGTTCGTGCTGGACGTGCAGACCGCGTGAGACGACGCTTCATCCAGTCCCAAACATGCTCAATGGGGGACAGATCCGGAGATCTTGCTGGCCACGGTAGTTGACTTACACCTTCTAGAGCACGTTGGGTGGCACGGGATACATGCGGACGTGCATTGTCCTGTTGGAACAGCAAGTTCCCTTGCCGGTCTAGGAATGGTAGAACGATGGGTTCGATGACGGTTTGGATGTACCGTGCACTATTCAGTGTCCCCTCGACGATCACCAGTGGTGTACGGCCAGTGTAGGAGATCGCTCCCCACACCATGATGCCGGGTGTTGGCCCTGTGTGCCTCGGTCGTATGCAGTCCTGATTGTGGCGCTCACCTGCACGGCGCCAAACACGCATACGACCATCATTGGCACCAAGGCAGAAGCGACTCTCATCGCTGAAGACGACACGTCTCCATTCGTCCCTCCATTCACGCCTGTCGCGACACCACTGGAGGCGGGCTGCACGATGTTGGGGCGTGAGCGGAAGACGGCCTAACGGTGTGCGGGACCGTAGCCTAGCTTCATGGAGACGGTTGCGAATGGTCCTCGCCGATACCCCAGGAGCAACAGTGTCCCTAATTTGCTGGGAAGTGGCGGTGCGGTCCCCTACGGCATTGCGTAGGATCCTACGGTCTTGGCGTGCATCCGTGCGTCGCTGCGGTCCGGTCCCAGGTAGACGGGCACGTGCACCTTCCGCCGACCACTGGCGACAACATCGATGTACTGTGGAGACCTCACGCCCCACGTGTTGAGCAATTCGGCGGTACGTCCACCCGGCCTCCCGCATGCCCACTATACGCCCTCGCTCAAAGTCCGTCAACTGCACATACGGTTCACGTCCACGCTGTCGCGGCATGCTACCAGTGTTAAAGACTGCGATGGAGCTCCGTATGCCACGGCAAACTGGCTGACACTGACAGCGGCGGTGCACAAATGCTGCGCAGCTAGCGCCATTCGACGGCCAACACCGCGGTTCCTGGTGTGTCCGCTGTGCCGTGCGTGTGATCATTGCTCGTACAGCCCTCTCGCAGTGTCCGGAGCAAGTATGGTGGGTCTGACACACCGGTGTCAATGTGTTCTTTTTTCCATTTCCAGGAGTGTACATATAGAACTCGTCCCTAATTTTACTATCGTCTGACATTAAATAATAGACTGAACGTCCCTTCAACTAGTTAACGGAATTATGTTTTGTTTCAAGATACGAATTTCGGTTCGGGTTCAACAAGTCATGAAGAGTAATGGAATTCGGGAAAGCCATTGCGATGGTTGCCATCTTGTGTCGAATGAAGTTCCACACCTCTTTAATACTGATGCACACAAAACAAAGTTCTTCATCATCTATTAAGTTGAACGTTGTGCACACGGGTGAATCCGCCAACTATATGGTATGAATCTGGGAGTTGTGTATTTTTCGGTTAATTGCTTGGTACCAAGACGCTTTCACTATCACTGTTAGACCACAGGAGAGTGACCACTGGCCATCTGTGGTCTGACAGTTTTTATTCGATAATGTTTCTGTTCTTGTTTTCCATCAGCTTCCTATAAACTGATTTCACCGTCGCGAGCTTCTTTTCTGGGATTTTTTACTTGATGTAACTTAGTTCAGTTAAAAAGGTTTAGAGGTAAACAATTTCATTCGGAATATAGTGCACATTATTGGAAGGTTGCAGACTGGTCGGTACTTTTTCACTGAACAAGTGTGCAGTTAAACTGTTTGGTTGAGTCCTTTACAGTTTGTGTGTGTTACACATATATAACGCCCGTGACTTGTTTTTAACATCTGTTGAATTTAAACCTCCATCTCCTGTGGCCAGGGTTAGCGTATCATACCTGAGTTTGAATATGTAACCTCGAGCGACGAACTGCCCTAAAGCTGACATGATCTGTCTCATCGTCTCTTGTGGCATCGACAGCACTATTAGGTAGCCGTCGGCTAAGTTTACTTTCTGTATTTCACCAGTCGTCCTGAAAGAGTGGGTCTCTACACAAGTGCGCATACTAGCAAGAAGATTCCTGTCCTGTAGTTAACAGCGATAGTGTGCCTTATATTTATCCTGTATCAATATCTAAGCATTTCATTTCAGAGAAGGGGGTTAGCTGACAGTGATGTTGTAGAGATATGCTGAATCTTAAATTCATAATGCCAGACTCCCTGCCACTCAACTTCGCTCCTTTAGCAAGTTCGTATTTGTTAACGAACTGAAGAGCTTCCTCTACCTCGTGATGGTCCGTGACTACAAAGCCTACGTCGCATGTGTAGGAATTACAAACAATCTACTTTCCATTAATGATTAAGACTCGTAAACGGTGGGTCAAAGTGGCAAGTGAAGGTTCAGTTGCGATCGTAAACAGTGCCATCGACATAGGACAAGCCTGTCTCACCGAGCTATTTATTTCAATTTCTTTATTCAGCAGGCCATCAGTCATTATTCTTGTAACATTTTTACCGAGAATTTCAAGGATGACGTTAATAAGTTGTAGTGGAACTCCTATCTCATGCATGGTGCTTCTAAGATACTGGTGGTTAACTCTGTCGAATTTCTTCATAAAATAAAGTGATACTAAAGAACATTTGAAATGGTAAACATCTGTAATGGCACTGACATCGGCATACTTACGTAAGTTGTGCATGATCTTTCTGTGAATACCAAAACTCGTTTGGTACCAAGCGATTATTGTATACGTCAGCGTTTTAAGCCTGTGGAAATAATTAAAGCCAGAGTTAAGTAGTCACAATGTAGAAAAGTAAGAGGTCTAACATCATCAATAAAATTGTTTCCTGGGTGTTTTAGGGATTGAAACAACGATACCTGCCACGAGCTCTTACGGGACTGCAATCGACCACGAACAGGTACATTTTCCTAACAGTTCGAGAGTACTGAGAGACCTTCCGAAACCCACTTACGGATACTACAGTGTTGCCTGATCATGCATATGGCCGGACGTTTACGAGTGGTTGGAATATAGGACCTTTCGTAAGTGAACAACTCGGTCATTGTGTCTACAGCGACCGGCAGGAAGACAGGTTTTATGTGTAATACTGTACGTTCTTGTCATTTCGATGAAATATTCTGAATGCCTTACATTTAAGATGTGACACTGATTCTATTAAATTCATTGTTTGAATCCAGATTTAAAGTTTAAGCTGTCTAATATCACGTTCCGAGTAAGCTACATTAGCAAAAATGGACGTAATGACAAAAGCCCTTTGAAAGTGGAACATGCAAGTGTCTGCTAGAGGACTGTCCGTGTGTTGGTGTTGCCGTTTGGGCTGTCAGCAGAAGTACCATTTCGGCTTAGCAGTAATATGCTCGATTTAACATGCACTGGTTGATATGCAAGTCAATTCGGATATCGCTGGAGGAACGCTGCAGTTTGGGAGCCTTTTTCTAGTTTTCTTTATTCAGTCTGAAAACGGACAGAACGAAACTCATTGACAAAATCATATGACAAACTCAGCATCAGAAGCCACCTGACAACCTCAATTTATTACAATATAGGGGTGAGCTTGTAACGCCGGAAATGCTTATCCTCCTATTTCCATCTATTGTACTATTATTTTTTTTCCTTGTTTTGTTACCTCAAGATATGACATTTCTGTCTCTTTATATATTGTAATTGTTTTACTGTTTGAATATATATATATATATTTAAGCACTTATGTCGATGTATAATTGGTTTGTTTCGTAAATATTATTTGTATTTTTACGCTGGGTCTTGCCTAGGGAAAACTGCTATCGAACGATTACATCGATTGGTCGTGTGAAGAATCAAAGTGTGTACGATCTTTGGTAGAGTTAACTCTGCCGCGTGGATCGCGGGCAGAGAGAGTCTGGCTGGAGTAGCGAGTGGAGCAGGTGTGTTGTGTGTAGCTACCGCGAGTTGCCTCGTTTTCGGGGTTTGGCAGCATGTAATTGCGCTCGACTTGCGATAATAGTTTCTGACATGGTGTCGCGGACGGGAAGCATTAGCTGGCGCATATCAAGAGCCCGTTTCGTCTGGTGACCGTGTTGAGAAGAAGGCGCGCCAACATCCAGCTTCTGCAACAGCGACGGCCGACAATGAGTGACTGTCGCCACCTTCTCGATCGACGGCTTCAAACCGTCAATCAAACAACAAGGAAGACTGGAAGCACGTAAAGTTTTAGAACTGTATGGCAGACCTCAGCTTTTCAAATTGTTCCATTTGCCTCGCAAAATTACAGCAACTTAGCATGAACCTTTGTTGCTCATTGTCCCAATTGCATTACCAAGCAGGGTCCCTTCCTTTTCCGAAATCAACCCGAGTGTCGTCGAAATTCAGATGCCAGCATTAAAGTACAATCATTCCATTTCACTGCTTTAATTTCAAAGTTCAGTTTAAGTATTCATAGCTGGCTACAATATTTAGATTACGCAAGCACAAATTAAGAGTGCGAGTTTAGTTACCGTATTTTAGCTTACCTGTGACAGCAGCTCAGCTTGGTACGTACTAAATCTTACTATTGTTAATTGTTCAGAATCATTTAATTCAAGTTCATAGCTAAATCTCTTATTTCTAACTTGCGTAGAATCAAGTAGCTTTTGAAATGATTGTTGAGGTAGTCCAAGACTAACCGTATTTTACTGAATTTCGATGTGATTTAGAAAGAAAGCTTCTTATTAATTTCAGTCACTAATTTAACTTTCAGTTTTCCTGTTCTATTAATTATTTTGCTAAATTAAGTCAGAGTGCAGCGAAAGTTATTACTTCTGACAAACTTTCAGTTTTCACACTACACGTGTCAACCTTCAGTTGCCACGCTTCTAGTGCTAATTATATGTGTAATTACCTTTCTTTTTCCGTTACTATAGTAAATGTCCTTAGGACTGGCGACCATAATTTCCCCCAAATCTCAAATATCTGATGACCGCTAGTTAATTGTTAACGTAACGGCCGCACATTTACTTTCTTCATTAACTTTACCCCTTTTCAAAATTAATTTCCACCAGTTTCATTTGCATTTTTCCTTTCATTTAGATGTAACTCTTTCCTCCCTCTTTACCGACAGATCAACTTCGGTGACGAATGCTTTTTCCCAAATTTCCATTAGGTACACGCGATTTAATTTTTCACTGTCATTAAGGTCGATAAGTGAGGGGGAGGTTACAAGTTGAAGTGTTTGTTTTCTAAATACTGAGTTATTTCACCACAAAGGCTCAGAAAAAATTTAAAGGTATAGTTAATGAGCGTAATTTGTGTTTTGTTTGTCATTAAGGCAATCATGACCCTAGGCAAATGTTCAGGAAGCAGTGAACATACTGAGGTGAATATGGAAGTGACAAAGGTATTGAATAACAGAAGTCAACATTTTGTCGTATCTATCTTTTTGAATCTGCATCAGATGAGATAAATTTTTCTTGTAATTAAAGATTTTTATTGCTTTGTGATATACTTGAATCATTTCTCAGCTGGGACTGAAACAGTTTTCTTTCAGTACTTCATACTTTTGTGTTAAGGTAGATATGATAAATGTAAAATTCAACACTATTGTCTGATACATTTCAATCGTGGTGATAGGATATATGATTCAAAGATTCTCAAGCGATTTTCTGCACGAGCAATTGCCACATAAGCAGCTTTGTCATCAGTCTATCAAAATTTTATGTCACTTACGTTAACAGGTACCAAGTTCTCACACTCTTCCCACACATGACATCTCCTAAAAAGCAGATCCGATAAAACTTAGCAGAATAACTACTGTGTCACTTTCAGTTGACTTATGTCCCTTCCTAACGCCTTTCATGGTATTCAGAGTCAGATGAATAGTCTGCATTTCTGTCGAAGACCTACTGCGCCGATTCCACTCAGTATATCACTTCTTTTACATGGAAAATGTGTGATATTAGACATAATATCATACCATTTCCTATGTATAGCGTATTCAATTGGTAGAATGGCGTAGTAGTTAAGGCGTTTACTTTCTATTCTGGAGATATGGGAATCGAATCAGTCTTCCCTAGGCAAGGCAGCGGCTTGGACGTCATTTCTTCGTCCATGCCTCATCAACGCGCTCGTGGTGTTTTTGTACTTTACAGCCGTCTCCGTGCGGCTTACTTTCTTCAACGAGCAATGACATATTCACAAAGAATGTCGATAGTGAAGTTCAGTTTTACGACCGAGTATGTGTGACCAAATGCATTAGAAACTGAACATGTCTTACGAGATGACGTTTACGTTGATTATCACGAACTAATAGTGTTTCACTTCTCCATCGTGAGCAGAGTGGTCTACGCGAAACTGGTGGACGACACGGCTTGTGAAAGTATTCTCAAAAAGACGAGAGACCTACATTTCAGACATTCGGATGGAGCCACTAGCCCTTTCAAAGTGGAACATGCAAGTCTCTGCTAGAGGACTGTCCGTGTGTTCGTGTTGCCGTTTGAGGTGTCAACAGAGATGGTGACCGCAGCGTTGAGATCTTATTGGCACTGTGATAAGCTATACGTTGGAACAATTGGCACACTTTACCATGTACCAAGTTCTGAACGAGGTGCGCTAGGGGCGCAAGGAACTTACTAAACATGTCCAGTCCTACTGAGACATCAACGGAAGCCGTGTCATCATAGTTTACGACGGGCAGACAAAGACCTGTTCGAGATGTGGGCAAGATGGACTTCTCTGATCCAGCTGTATGCAATTCCTACCACGCAACTGCCAACAGGGGAGGAGAAGACGTAGCCCGAACTAACGGTGCTCCAGTTGATGTACGTGTGAGTCCCTTAGTGTGTTCCATCTGATCATCTACTGTTGACAGAAGCGCCGCCTTCTGTTGACTCTGAGTAACCTCTGATGCAGCGAGCGGCAGGGCGCTACATACGGACATTCTGCATTGCCAGAGCAACACTGATACCGGTTTTCCACTGAGAAGGGGGATCGTCCCTGCAGGAGACGTTGATCATCACAAATTTGGTGGTGAGAACCTGTGCTTTTCTCGCTAATGGCAACGACCCCCACTTTTGTCGGACACCGACACTCATGTCCAAAAACAACAGGCTCCAAAGAGATGGAAGAAATGTTGACTGACTTCATCCGATACGTGCAGAACGATATTAACTGAAAATGAAGATATCGACGGTTACGACCATCCCCAGAATGAAGATACGGTCATCGGATCATCGTCGGGATTCGATCACCAGTGGATTCGGAGGAGACCTCTCGCAGTGCCATGCATCTATGTGAAGAACAGCGGATGGATTCAGTATCTCAACCTATGACGTGGATACTGCAGCATTTAGGCGCCCAGTTAATTTCGAGGGATGAGCGCAGCACGTGTGTACTGCGTGAGTTGACGCTGCCAAGGATGTGATGTCTGCTGGAGTAGCTAAATCGGTTATAAGTGCTTCTTAATACGCCACTTAAAATAATACAGACAGCGCTCAGTGAGTGTCACGATGCCATCGCACTGGTGGAGGCGTTTCGCGTGTGTGGAGCCTTAGTGTCAGTGGTCTTTGACCACTCTTTCGGTAGGGTGTGCTACAATAGTCTTGATAAGGTGCTGCGGCAGCTGGCCTTCCCTCAGTCGTTCATAGAAACCGTCATTAGCCTTTTGCATGCCGTGACATCACAGGTTACAATCTATCGACGTATAGTGGGCAAGATAACTTTCGCCCACTATGTGAGACAAGGTTGCCTCCCTTCGGTGGTTATGTATGCCATTGCCATGGAGCCACTGTTACATGGACTACGATTGTGGCTGAGAGACCATACATTTGTCTGCCGTGCATATGCAGACGATCTGGTCTGCAGCTTATGTCAACACCTATCGGATGTCCAGGATACCACATCTAGTCACGTTCCTCCCGATGCTGAAGACGATAGCACGCAGTTTACCGTCTTTAGAATGATTATCAAAGTGCGATGCAACACACTCACCCTCCCTACCACAGAGGATGGTATCGTAATGGTCAATGTGCTGGTTAGAGTAGCTGCTTTACATGTTGAATATGTGGAACCACCTCCAGCGCAGCTTCACGGGAACTCTGATTGAAGAATTGACCTCCACCTCTCACCTTCCGCCATTGCTGTGGAGCATGTCTCTGATATTACCTCACTCAAAGTAGTTTATTGAGGACTTCAGTTAAGTCGCCACTTATCTGGCGAGGGAGCGGCCGCAGAGGGCCCGTAATGTTTATTGCCATATGATGCGATGCCATCCCTGACATCCGACTGAAAGCCTTCCACCCTTGATTACTTCCGAGGTGTTCTGGCGCGCAGTACACGGCGCTCTCCTCGATTCCGATGCAAGAGCGGCCTGTTATTTGATGGTCAACCACAAATATATGAATCACCATAGCTTCAATTCCATACGTATTGCCGATTCTCCGTTATGTCCCCAGTGTCAACTACCCGATATAGCTGAACACCGACTGGAATGTGGATCTTCCATTGCGGTTGACGAGACCGATGCAGGGCATCATTCAGCGATCAACACCTACAACAGTGACCTCGACATCCCTTCTTATCCCAGATATGACGTTGTTATCCACGAAGTATGACGAATGTCGTGATATGTATGGATCAAGGGGTTAACCATATAGTATCTTTACCGTGATGATAACAAGCACTTGCTCGGTTTCAGGACCTTCCTATTTGAACTATTCATTCGTCTACGACGCCGCCCGCGCTGTCGTTAATATTTTGCTAATAATCTGGGTAATGTCGTCCTGGAGCCTCATCACAGTTGAGGTGCGGCAGGTATGACAAAATTAACCGTGTGTGCATGTTAATTTTACGAAACGGACGGGAACTAGAAATAGAACCATATGAACCTTTTCTTCGTGAAAACGTGCCTCGCCCTAACGGCTTGTTAGAAATATCCATGGTCACGTTGATCGATGGTAGCAGCGAATGTAGTGTCGAATGTTGGTTCCCTTACGTTCTATTTGTGCTTAAATTTTTTTGTTTAGTTACTTTCTTTACCCAAGAAAGACACCACTATAAGACTAAAGATGTTTTGTAGAACCAGCCTTTCTGCTCCACACACACACACACACACACACACACACACAAGTTTCCTGTCACTTCCACGAATATTCGCGGTAAGAAATTGTAGTATAGAAGGACAGCGAGAACTGTTCAGCATTCATAATATTAAAGAATTCATGAGTACGTAACTGAGGAAGTAGCGGACTCAAACGCTCGACAACGTCTACACCGTCCATCTTGCACCGCCTTTCCTTTTAATGCAGAGTGATTTATACTTGGCATTAAAAGAAATGGAGATTTCCTCAGCGTCTTCGTCTGTGTTGGCGTTCTGCCTCAATGTAAACAAATAAAATACAAAGTAAATATGATGCTTTTTCTCGACGTTAAAAATCTAAATACTTTCTATTTGATGACACTGACCCTTATGCGCCATGTAACAAAAAAGAAAATGAAATTCAGGTTTTTTTGATCAATGGTCGTAAAATAATTGAAAATAGAGAGTCGATTTAACGACAGAAAAGATTGAAATACATAGCCTAGATATTTTTCCATTCTTTTCCCCTTTGTTAAAAGAAAAAGAAAAGAATGGAGATAAGACAAACGAATTATCCTCTTCTTCGAGGCAAAAGCAAACGTTTATTTGTCATAAATAAAATTTTCTTCCCAACAGAACTATCATTCAGTAACCAAGTTTGCGTCTTCCTCTACAACTGCATTTCGCTTCATGAGAATGGAGGCAACACGTTCCCGGTTGAATCTGTTATTCTCTGACAACTATTCCCATGCGTCATGAACTTGTTTGGACAGTGTTGTCTTTTAAAGCGCAAGAATGAAACCTCTATCAAATTCTTTGAGCTGTGATATTTCTCAAATAACGACCTACTGTAAGGGCGGGAGGAAACAAGGTGCGATACAAAGTGAAGAGCGCTTCCATCGCCACAAAAGTCAAATTGGCTCCCGATTACATGCTTCGAAAAAAGATTTAATAAATTAATTCCTTGTGTGTACTGCTTAGAGCGTCATGTAAATGTACACAAATCAAAAAAAGTTTAGCATCACCGCGGTTCCCAGAACTCCTGAAGACAGACGTCGACTGTGGATATTCTATCACAGACACAGTCCCTTTGACTGTTCAGAGATGTCACTAAACCCGCCCAAAGATGTAAAAAACCATGCACGATCAGTTCCTATTAGACGGAGGGAGTCCGACAGCCGATCAATTCTAGTCATTCCACCAGGAAGGAAGTACACGGCTCGTGTTGTCTGTAGATCATCTATGCCTAGACGGTCAGTACCGCGGTTCGATAGCGTCCAAATTTTTACTTTTTGACTGGATGGGCTTTCATCAAGGGAAGTCAAGGCGTCTCAGAATGAACCAAAGCGATGTTGTTCAGGCATGAAGAAGGTACAGAGAGACGGTAACTGTCGAAGACATGCCTCGATCAGGCCGCCCAAGGGCTAGTACTGCAGTGGATGACCGCTAGCTACTGATTATGTCTCGGAGGAACCCCGATAGGGACACCACCATAATGAATAATGCTTTTCCTGCAGCCACAGGACGTCGTGTTACGACTCAAACTGTGCGCAACAGGCTGCATGATACGCAACTTCACTATCGACGTCCATGGAGAGGACCATCTTTGTAACCACGAAGCCGGCCGGTGTGGCCGTGCGGTTCTGGGCGCTTCAGTCTGGAACCGCGTGGCCGCTACGGTCGCAGGTTCGAATGCTGCTTCGGGCATGGATGTGAGTGATGTCCTTAGGTTAGTTAGGTTTAATTAGTTCTAAGTTGTAGGCGACTGATCACCTCAGAAGTTAAGTCGCATAGTGCTCAGAGCCATTTGAACCATTTGTAACCACGACTCCACGCAAAAAGAAAAAAAAAATGATTCAAATGGTTCTGAGCACTATGGACTTAACATCTGAGGTCATCAGTCCCCTAGAACTTAGAACTACTTCAACCTAACTAACCTATGGACGTCACACCCATCCATGCCCGTGGAAGGATTCGAATCTGGACCGTAACGGTCGCACGGTTCCAGACTGAAGCACCTAGAACAGCTCGGCCACTCCGGCCGGCGACTCCATGCAGCTCGGTACAGATGGGCCCTGTGGTGTCACCGCCAGAAACCACACTTGCTAGGTGGTAGTCTTTAAATCGGCCGCGGTCCGTTAGTATACATCGGACCCGCGTGTCGCCACTATCAGTGATTGCAGACCGAGCGCCGCCACACGGCAGGTCTAGACAGACTTCCTAGCACTCGCCCCAGTTGTACAACCGACTTTGCTAGCGATGGCTCACTGACAAAATACGCTCTCATTTGCCGAGACAATAGTTAACATAGCCTTCAGCTACGTCAACTGCTACGACCTAGCAAGGCGCCATTACCAGTTACTATTGATACTGTGAGTAATGTACCGTCCAGAGCGACGTTCACCATTAATGGATCAAAGTTAAGTATTCCACCAGCTACGTCCGTTTTTTCTAAATTTTAATTTCCTTGTCCTGCTCCGGACCTCACGCCAGCCTGCGTGAGCTAAAACGCGTGCCTTTCGGCTTCCTCTAGTAACACGGTGACGGCTCTCCTGCCAACCACAAAAGGCCCAACAACATGCCGAATGGACCGCTCACGATTGACATCACATTCTCTTCAGCAGTGATTGTCGCATATGCCTTCAACCAGACAATCGTCGGATACGTGTTTGGAGGCAACCTGGTCAGGCTGAACTCCTAAGACACACTGTCCAACGAGTGCAGCAAGGTGGAAGTTCCTGTTGTTTTGGGGTGGCAATATGTGGGGCCGACGTACGCCACCGGTGGTCATGGAAGGCACCGTAACGGATGTACGATACGTGAATGCCATCCTCCGACAGATAGGGCAACCATATTGGCAGCATATTGGCGAGGCATTCGTCTTCATGGACTACAATTCGTGCCCCCATCGTGCACATCTTGTGAATGACTTCCTTCAAGATAACGACATCGCTCTACTAGATTGGCCACCGTGTTCTCCAGACCTGAAACCTGTCGAACATGCGTGAAATAGTTTGAAAATGGCTTTTTATTGACGACGTGACCCATCAACAACTCTGAGGGATCTACTCCGAATAAGCGTTGAGGAGCGGGTTAATCAGGACCAACAGCGCTTTGAAGAATTTGTGGATAGTATGCCATGACGAATACAGGCATGCTCAGTGCAAGAGGACGTACTGCTGGGTATTAGAGGTACCGGTGTGTCCAACAGTCTGCACCATCAGTTCTGAAGGCCTCGTTGTATCGTGGTACAACATGTAATGTGTGGTTTTAATGAGCAATAAAAAGTGCGGAAATGATGATTATGTTGTTCCCTATTACAATTTTCTGTACAGGTTCCGGAACCCTAGGAGCCGAGTTGCTGCAAAACTGTTTTGATGTGTGTGTTTTGTCTCCAAACATCAAAGGACTAACAATAACGACATAGTTTTCAGAGAATAAAGATAAAATTTAGATTCACGTTGTGATGCATGTGGTGTCATGTTGCTCCGGCTATCTTGTTTGAGTCAGCTGTGGTACCTGACATCAACCACAGAAGTCTGTAACAGTGATGTACGTGGAATGATAGTGGAATATGTTGTAAAGTAGTGAGTTTGTAATCTGTCGTTATCGGGTTCGAGTTCTGCATGTTCTACAAATTTAAATTAGTTGTAGGGAAGGAAGTTTCATATCAGCGCACACTCCGCTGCAGAGTTAATATCTCATTCTGGAAACATCCCCAAGGCTGTGTCTAAGCCATGTCTCCGCAATATCCTTTCTTTCGGGAGTGCTAGTTCTGCAAGGTTCGCAGGAGAGCTTCTGTAAAGTTTGGAAGGTAGGAGATGAGGTACTAGGAGAAGTAAAGCTGTGAGGATGGGGCGCCGGCCGCGGTGGTCTAGCGGTTCTAGGCGCTCAGTCCGGAGCCGCGCGACTGCTACGGTCGCAGGTTCGAATCCTGCCTCGGGCATGGATGTGTGTGATGTCCCTAGGTTAGTTAGGTTTAGGTAGTTCTAAGTTCTAGGGGACTGATGACCGTAGATGTTAAGTCCCATAGTGCTCAGAGCCATTTGAACCATTTTTTGAGGACGGGGCATGAGTCTTGCTTGGGTAGCTCAGTTCAGTCTGGCTTTAGCTGTCGCAGCGGTCGCACGCTCCTCAAGTTTGCTCCGTGAACGTTCAGTGCTTACACCAGTGTTTTCGTGTTTCGTGCTCGTTTATTGACGTTTTGCACGTGAATTAAGCGTTATCAATTGAGCATTTGGTCTTCGTTCGTGTCATCTTTCTACGCAGTGCCGTTGGGATTTCGGCGTTGTTCGAGATTTCTTCGCTGCAGAACACCATGGCAAACTCCGTGAGAAAAAACACCGTGATTTTCACCTTCGACAAGTACACCCGTCGAGTACAGTCCTCTGCACTTGAAATACACGACCGGATTACCGAGGTAATTGGCCTTCATTTTGAATTTGTTCACACCATGCAGCTAGACTCTGATGAATAGTGCATTTTTGTAAAGTTTAACGATTCCGTGAGTGTAGTCCGCTTTCTGGCAAAATTTGGTTATGAAACGGAATTTATACACCGTGATGGTACTAAAAGTACTCTCAAACTCCGGAAATCCGAGTCTGAAATTAGGAATGTTAGGCTTTTGAATATTCCCCTAGAAGTAGACAACTCGAAAATTAAAGATGTCCTTTCAAAGTATGGGGTTGTCAGGCAAATAGTCAACGAAAGGTGGGCTTCGCATTTCAAGCTGCAGTGCTTTAACGGCATTCGCTCTGTGGAGATGGAGGTGAAGGCAAACATTCCCTCTCACATCTTTGTTGACGGGCACAAGGCGCATTTTATGTACTCAGGGCAAACCTCTACATGTCATGTATGTAACGAGTCTGGTCACCTCCGTCAGGACTGCCCTCGCCGTGTTTTTGTGCCAAAAAAAGTAACCTTACGCAACGCCGGAAATTAACACTCAACGATTTGTTGCCAGCCAATAATACAACTGAGCCGGCAGCTGTCGTGGATCCTGTTACTACCTCTGAAAATGTTGCACTTAATGTTAATGACTTTCCGTCTTTAAAACCTGCATTAACTGCTGAAATTCCGTCCCGTGACAGCGAGATTCCCTCTAAAAAGCGTCCTCTAGAGGACACTGAAAAAAATGTTGATGAGAACTCTTCCTGTGAAACACCCGTGGCCAGGAGGCCGAAGCCCAGTCCTGAAGATCTGTTGGAAGTGGAAAAAGTAGATGGAATGCAGGTCGATGTGGCTCCCGCTTCCGCACAAGGACTTATACCACCACGAACAGATAGTGACGCAGCTGGTAGTGACCTTTCACCGAAATGTGACCCTGAGCCTGAGGTCACGGCTGAAATGACCGCATCAAGTGCACAACCCATACAGTGCGAACAGTACGAGGAAGTACCAAGTAAACAACCTGCTGACTCCGAAGCGCAACGCCGCGCCGAAGGAGGAAATAAACAAGCATCACCGCCTCGCCAGCAAGACAACACAAGAGACACCACGCCGGAACCAAACATTGACGACTCGCAAGCCACGGCCGTTGCCCCATTCAGCCACTGCCGGCGGCTGCGACCGACACCGGGTCTTGCTGTCACGCGTCATCAAGCGAAAGCCACACCAGAGAAGAAAGACAACCAGAAAAAGAATATTTAATATGAAGTCATCAGGGCCAATACTGACGAGGAGAAAGAGAATGGCCACAGTGACTTATAGCAGTGCATTGTCAGGATTTCAGGATACTTTTCTTCTCAAGCTCTTTGTTTAAAAGCAGTGCAAATTTTTCTAGGAAGTTAGTACATGTAATGGGCACACAGCTTGTAAAGATCGTGCCTTGTAGGGAAGCACGTTGCTGCTATAATCATACCGATCCTCATCCCAAATTGCTTCTTCTGGTATGTCTGTGATGCAAGCTTATAGCATTACTACTATTAACATTAATAAAATACAGTCACCCTTGAAATTGGCAGCACTAAAAGAATTCTTGTACCAGTCCGGGACAGATATCGCGTTGCTACAAGAAGTTGCGATAACGGAATTTCGGATCCCAGGCTTTTTTTAAATTGTTAATGTTTCTACGGAAACCAATATCGGTATAGCTATTCTTATAAGGGAAGGCATTCCGGTGACTGAAATCGAACGACTAGAATCAGGAAGAGCCATAGGCATAAAAATTTTCGATGTGACAGTGCTTAACATTTACGCCCCATCAGGAAATTCCCACAAACTGCATCGTGCGAAGTTTTTTCAAGATGAACTGATTTATTTATTGAGGAAAAATCCGTGTTCTCTTATACTAGGTGGAGATTTTAACTGTGTTTTAAACCAGAAAGATCAACAACCCAACTTCAACTACTCGCCACAGTTAAAAAAGTTAGTAAGTGATCTACACCTTAAGGATGTGTGGGAACTTCAGCACCCGACGTCAGTCGGGTTCACGTATATAACCAGCCACTCCCGCAGTAGACTAGATAAAATATACGTGTCAACTAATTTGCAAAATTATTTATTAAACCTTGAAAATATTCCCGTGTATTTTAGCGATCACAGTACACTTTTAACTTGCTTTAATTTAAGTGTACAGCCAACCCGTCGATTCAGAGCCTATGGAATTTAAATATCTCTGTTTTAACTGACAAAGAACTGGAAAGGAAATAAGAGTAGCGTGGACTATGTGCGTCCGCTCAGTAGACAAGCACCCAACAGTCATTGACTGGTGGACTAGGAGGGCTAAACCAAGGCTGCGGAAAGTTGTCATTCAGTATAGTGCAGCGAGGCACAAGGAGTTGAGGAGTACAATGGAGTTTTATTATAAAGTTTTAAGAGACTTTTATCAACAGGCCCATGATGACATAATTCGTCTGAATGATATCAAAAAAATAAAAGCCAAGTTATTAAGCATTAAACGGCAACAGACGGAGGGACTCAAAATTAAATCGAAAGCCACAACAGTCGTAGCAGATGAAACAGCTTCTCTGTATCACTTCGTGCGGCATGCTAAAAACAGACGTCTAACTTTAATTGATAAAGTCCAGACGCATACTGGTACGAGGCTGACATGCTAGAAATAAATACTGGACGAAGTCCACAGGTACTATGAAACCTTATATGCCCCTACCACAGTGGAAGATGCAGCTCTCGAGGACTTTCACACTATTGTAGGTCCACAATTGTCGGGAACAGACAACGCTGACATCCTGTCACCTATTACTAAAGATGAAGTGCATGAGGCAGTGCGTAACACACCTCTCAAAAAATCTCCGGGACTTGATGGCCTCCCTGTGGAGTTTTATGCCCGCTACTGGTCTATAATTGGGGACAAGATCACTTCCATGGCAAATAAGCTCCTAAACAGGAAACCGGTCCCTGCAGAGTTTAAGGAAAGTAAAATAGTACTGATTCCTAAGAGTAAAGGCAAAACCAACTTAAACAATTTTCGGCCTCTTTCGCTACTAAATTCTGATTACAAAATAATTTCGCGTATTATCAACAAAAGACTCTCTGCCTTTTCCACAAAATATTGTGTCATCATCAATCTTGTTCTCCGACCAGAACGATATTCGAAAGTCTATCTGCATACAGAGACGTCATTGCAATTACCTCAGTGACAAGTATAAAATGTGCGTTAATCTTTATTGATTTCAACAAAGCTTTTGACCGCGTTAGTCATAGATACCTCTTTGCGACGCTGTCAAGAATGGTTTTCCACCCCCAGATTGTGAACATGCTAAGGAATATTGCAACAGGTATAAATGCGAAAATAGCAATCAATGGCCAAACATCTAAACCCATACAGATAAGGCGAGGGGTTCCACAGGGCAGTCCCTTATCAATGTTTTTATTTTCCGTATCTTTAGAGCCCTTCCTCCGCACTGACCACGCAAGATTAACAGGCATAACATTGAGTGGTGAGAAAACTGTCATACGAGCTTATGCTGATGACGTGGGCGTTGTAATAAGGAATAAGGAGGAGACAGTTACACTGGAAAGAGAAATCCAAAGGTATTGTCTAGCGTCGGGAGCGACAGCAAATGAAAACAAAAGTCAAATATTGCATCTACGGGGCCTAGATCACCTTCGACTGGCATGGGCAAAACAAGACAACAAACATAAAACGTTGGGAATAACCTTAATGGTATGTCCGATGCGGATGGCTGCGTTTAACTGGACGGAAACTAGGAGGAAAGTTCATGGTGCTGTAATGGAGAACATCCATCGAACTATGGACCTGATGCAAAAAGTCAGATTCATCAACTCCTACGATTTGTCTAAAGCGTATTTCACTGCGCAGGTATTTCCAATCCCTAAACTAGTAGCGAAAGGGATCATATCCACTGTTACCAATTATTTATGGCTAGGAGACATATTCAGGGTTGGTGCGACTACCGTTATACTGGATGTCAGAAACGGGGGCCTCGGTTTGGTGGATATTCGCAATAAAGCGTCTGCTCTGTTCCTCAAACGGACTTTCCATATACTCAGAGAACGTCCACAATGTATAACCGCAAAGCTCTTTGAGGCTGTGACACCCCATAGCCTGCAAGCACCGATTGATGTACGAAGGATTAATGCCCGTCTGCAGTATGTGAAGAATTTTTTTCCTCGAAGCAAGTTATCTTAGTGTCGAAATCAGAAGCAACACACGTATCACAGCGCGCGACTTCATACTTGAAAGTAAGTTAAATGAGGGTAGAAACAAAATTGAAACGAAATTCCCAAATTGTGACTGGAAAGCTGTATGGCGGAACATCAACTATGCCGGGCTCTCTACAGACGCTATTTCCGCATGAAACAAAACAGTTAATAATATCATCAGCACCAACGATAGACTATATGGGATCGGTTTAAACCAGACACACCTTTGTGGAAAATCCAATCTGGTGGATACACTCAGCCACAGATTTACCTGTGGTGGCAATTTGCATAACTGGAATTGGATCAGGCAGCAAATCGTCTTTCTCACCAGATCCTCTACGGAATATATACCGCCATCGCTCCTCCTGAGACTAGACGTGACATACTTTCCGAAATTAAAAACCAACGCCATTAGCTGGTTACTGGGAAAATATGTTAGTTATGTCATCCACACACTTGGGTCGGACAACGAGATAGAATTCCGCGTTTACATGAAGTGTGAATATGCAAAAATCAGCACGTATCGCCACCACAAGAAGCACTACGGCAACATGCTGAAGATCATTTTTGAAAGAATGGGTGTTGGTTAAATATGTGGAACCACTACAACACCTTGAACGAGAACGAACAGAAGAAAATTAAAAGTCACTTGGTTTCTTATTATTATTTACTATTACCTTGCTTCCGGAACATTTTTTTTCAAAACATTTTGTTCAAAATTACTCGTGTTCGACTTCCAAAGTATTTGTGTGATTCGAGAAGAATTGTTAAGTTTTTTTTTTTTTATCAGTGTTCAGTTTCTACTCAGAGAAGAGGTATCTTTGTCTTCCTTACATCGGAGAATGGGAATATTGTGTTAAGATTTCTGCACACTTACTGCTATGACCCAACAGGGAACATGAAAAAGGGGTGGGAGGGGTTTGGCCCCAACGCACTGGCAGTGCCGTGAACAGACCCCACTGCTAGTGCGGCGTGTACCACGCCCTGACCATCCTAAAAATACAATATATATATATATATATATATATATATATATATATATATATATATATATATATATATAAAATTATAAAAATGAAAAGAAAACAAAAGTGGTTAATAAAAATTGGATTGCGGGAAACAAAGGATGAAAAAAAAGTTTGGTAGAGCACTTGTCCGCGAGGCAAAGGTCCCGAGTTCGAGTCTCGGTCCGGCACACAGTTTTAATCTGCCGGGAAGTTTCATATCAACGCACACTCCGCTGCAGAGTGAATATCTCGTTCTGAGAACCGGAGAACTGATTTTTTCTCTCTATGTCTAATTTGTCTGCTAAGTGCACGATACGTTAAGACGCAATCATGAATACAGCAAATGTGGGCTTCGGTGATCTCGTTGAGTAAGCCATGTTTCTTATTTGCGAAGTACGTGCTCTATTCCATCTTCTGTCATTTATTTGAAACACACACAAACTGATCTCCTTCATGCCTAGTAATTCCAAGTGAAGAACGACAGGTTGAACAGTAGTTCAGAATCTTGATTATAAACATCATATCGCTTCGCTAACAACTGAGACAGAGCTGGTTTAGGTTCGGATGTGGCGGAGGCGGAAGTCTTTGCCAATAAAAATTCTGTCGCCAGTGAACTTCATTACATGTTGTTGTTGTTGTTGTTGTGGTCTTCAGTCCTGAGACTGGTTTGATGCAGCTCTCCATGCTACTCTATCCTGTGCAAGCTTTTTCATCTCCCAGTACCTACTGCAACCTACATCCTTCTGAATCTGCTTAGTGTATTCATCTCTTGGTCTCCCTCTACGACTTTTACCCTCCACGCTGCCCTCCAATACTAAATTGGTGATCCCTTGATGCCTCAGAACATGTCCTACCAACCGATCCCTTCTTCTGGTCAAGTTGTGCCACAAACTTCTCTTCTCCCCAATCCTATTCAATACTTCCTCATTAGTTATGTGATCTACCCATCTAATCTTCAGCATTCTTCTGTAGCACCACATTTCGAAAGCTTCTATTCTCTTCTTGTCCAAACTATTTATCGTCCATGTTTCACTTCCATACATGGCTACACTCCATACGAATACTTTCAGAAATGACTTCCTGACACTTAAATCAATACTGGATGTTAACAAATTTCTCTTCTTCAGAAACGCTTTCCTTGCCATTGCCAGCCTACATTTTATATCCTCTCTACTTCGACCATCATCAGTTATTTTGCTCCCCAAATAGCAAAACTCCTTTACTACTTTAAGTGCCTCATTTCCTAATCTAATTCCCTCAGCATCACCCGACTTAATTAGACTACATTCCATTATCCTTGTTTTGCTTTTGTTGATGTTCATCTTATATCCTCCTTTCAAGACACTGTCCATTCCATTCAGCTGCTCTTCCAAGTCCTTTACTGTCTCTGACAGAATTACAATGTCATCGGCGAACCTCAAAGTTTTTATTTCTTCTCCATGAATTTTAATACCTACTCCAAATTTTTCTTTCGTTTCCTTTACTGCTTGCTCAATATACAGATTGAACAACATCGGGGAGAGGCTACAACCCTGTCTTACTCCCCTCCCAACCACTGCTTCCCTTTCATGTCCCTCGACTCTTATAACTGCCATCTGGTTTCTGTACAAATTGTAAATAGCCTTTCGCTCCCTGTATTTTACCCCTGCCACCTTTAGAATTTGAAAGAGAGTATTCCAGTCAACATTGTCAAAAGATTTCTCTAAGTCTACAAATGCTAGAAACGTAGGTTTGCCTTTCCTTAATCTTTCTTCTAAGATAAGTCGTAAGGTCAGTATTGCCTCACGTGTTCCAGTGTTTCTACGGAATCCAAACTGATCTTCCCCGAGGTTGGCTTCTACTAGTTTTTCCATTCGTCTGTAAAGAATTCGTGTTAGTATTTTGCAGCTGTGACTTATTAAGCTGATAGTTCGATAATTTTCACATCTGTCAACACCTGCTTTCTTTGGGATTGGAATTATTATATTCTTCTTGAAGTCTGAGGGTATTTCGCCTGTTTCATACATCTTGCTCACCAGATGGTAGAGTTTTGTCAGGACTGGCTCTCCCATGGCCGTCAGTAGTTCCAATGGGATATTGTCTACTCCGGGGGCCTTGTTTCGACTCAGGTCTTTCACTGCTCTGTCAAACTCTTCACGCAGTATCATATCTCCCATTTCATCTTCATCTCCATCCTCTTCCATTTCCATAATATTGTCCTCAAGTACATTGCCCTTGTATAGACCCTCTATATACTCCTTCCACCTTTCTGTTTTCCTTCTTTGCTTAGAACTGGGTTTCCATCTGAGCTCTTGATATTCATACAAGTCGTTCTCTTATCTCCAAAGGTCTCTTTAATTTTCCTGTAGGCGGTATCTATCTTACCCCTAGTGAGATAGGCCTCTACATCCTTACATTTGTCCTCTAGCCATCCCTGCTTAGCCATTTTGCACTTCCTGTCGATCTCATTTTTGAGACGTTTGTATTCCTTTTTGCCTGTTTCACTTACTGCATTTTTATATTTTCTCCTTTCATCAATTAAATTCAATATTTCTTCTGTTACCCAAGGATTTCTACTAGCCCTCGTCTTTTTACCTACTTGATGCTCTGCTGCCTTCACTACTTCATCCCTCAAAGCTACCCATTCTTCTTCTACTGTATTTATTTCCCCCATTCCTGTCAATTGCTCCCTTATACCCTCCCTGAATCTCTGTACAACCTCTGGTTCTTTTAGTTTATCCAGGTCCCATCTCCTTAAATTCCCACCTTTTTGCAGTTTCTTCAGTTTTAATCTACAGGTCATAACCAATAGATTGTGGTCAGAGTCCACATCTGCCCCTGGAAATGTCTTACAATTTAAAACCTGGTTCCTAAATCTCTGTCTTACCATTATATAATCTATCTGATACCTTTTAGTATCTCCAGGGTTCTTCCATGTATACAACCTTCTTTCATGATTCTTAAACCTTTCATGCAACTTCATTACATGAGAAACATTATTTTATTGAATGAGCCAATTGTCACTTCAGGTCACAGGGTTCATATTTTATCTGAAATTGAGGCGTTGAAAAATTTGGTGCTGGGTGGGATTTCAATTCGAATCTCCTCTTTCGTGGTATGTGGCCCACATGGAACGATACCATTCGATCACTTCGTTGTTTTCCCCGAAATTGCACTCTCCCTTAGGTCTCCCCGAAAGGGGCATATGTGGGTTCCAATCATGATTCAGAACAAATCTATTCATCGATACGTTTCAAGCCCTAGCATATGCATATTGAACTACTAGTGATAAATAGTCTTCGTTTTCTATCTCTCTTCATGTGTTGTCAACAATAACGATAGGGACCGCTATTCCTAGTCAAACATGGACACATAACACAACTGGTCAGCAAACAATTCGGGGATAGAAAACCACGACGGTAGGTGCCGAGTACGATTCCCAGTCAGGCAAGAAAATGGTATCCTCATTTCGAATTCGAATATCTCGCTGCCGGTGAAAAATTTCGCTTTTTAACATCTTATTTTATGACGTTAATACTCAGATCACATGCTGGGTTCGAGACAAAACTTTTAATCATGACACTTTGCTTTCAACACTTGCAAACTTGATTAGTTGAAAGTATATTAAACGATTTTCGTGATTAGTTAACGAGAAGATGGGTAGGGGTCTTAACAGGACTCCAGGCAGAGCACAAAAGTTTTCAACATCAATTTGATAACTGAATCTGAAGAAAATTGTCGATATTACATGCCTCTTTATGCCTCGTCACCAACGACGAGCCTTTCGTGTGAGCGAGTCTCGGTCAGGCACGAAAGCTTTGATTAGTTACAGTTGCTATATGTGCTTAGTTTCAATCCAGATAAAGAAAAGGAATGTTCGTCATGTCATTTAAAGTTAACACATGTTGACAAACAATTGCCCCATCGTAAGTACAAAGAAATTACTGGTTGTGTGAAGTTAGTGTTCAGGTTTCTATACAGCGCTTGCCGTTGTTATGAGCATTGCTTTTAACTCGTTAGTTCAACATACATTTTATGACAAACCTCTCCCATCATAATCGATGTTTCACAGATGGGGCTAAACCTTTTAATGAGCAAAAATACTTCGAATTGTCAGTGAACATTAGAAGTCAAGATATTATCTCAAAATTTCTTGCCCATAAAAATAGTTATTTGGCCTAAAGATTGCCGGAATGACTTAACTCAAATTCTAATATTTGTGGTAGTTATTTTTAAATGTCACTTACTGTAATAATAATTAGTTTACAAGCATTGAGGACTGTCTCACCTCCAACAACGGGTTTCCTAGTATTTGCAATAGCGAGATGTTGAATTACATCTTGACTAATTACCTTACAGAACAATGTTTTCTAGTGACCTCTTGCGGTATGCATTTTGTATAGTCACACGACTGTACTTTTCAGAGCTTAGAGGATCTGCAAAACAGCTGCGTTATGAAAGCTGCATTCAAATCAAGCGAAACGCAATTCAGGTCGTTCGGATACTTTTGGATGTGGCAGTACCATTGTACACCCCTCCCCCCCCCCCCCCTACGAACAATGGAGCCTGCTGACGGTGGGGTAGCTTGCGTACCTCATCAATACAGATAGCCATACCACGGGTGCAATCACAACGGAGAGGTATCTGTTGAGAGGCCACACAAACGAATGGTCCTTGAAGGGAGGTAGCAGCCTACACAGTAGTTGCAGGGGTAACAATCTAGATGCTTGACTGATCTGACCTTGTAACACCAACTAAAACGGCTTTGCTGTGTTGATGCTGTGAACGGCTGAAAGAAAGGGGAAACTTCAGTTCCTAATTTATTCAAAGGGTATGAAGCTCTACGAAATGATTAAATGATGATGGCGTCCACTTGCGTAATATATTCCGGAGCTAAAATAGACCCACATTCGGATTTCCGAGCGGGGACTACTCAGGAGCATCTCATCATAAGGAGAGACAAAACTGGCATTCTACGAAACGGACTTTGGAATGTTAGATCTCATAATCGGGCAGGAAGGTTACAAAATTTAAAAAATGGAAATTAATGAGCTGAAGTAAGATATAGTGCGAATTAGTGAGGTTAGATAGCAGGAGGAACAGGACTTCAGGTCAGAGGAATACAGTGTTATAAATACAAAATCAAATTTTGGTAATGCAAGAGTAGGTTTAATAACGAATAAGAAAGTATGAGCGCGGACAAGGTACTATGAACAGCATAGTGAACGCATCTATCATTCCCAGATAGACATGAAGCCCACACCTACTACAGTAGTGAAAGTTCACATGCCAACTAGCTCCACAGAAGATGAAGAGATTGGACAAATGTATGATGAGGTGAAAGAAATTATTCAGATAGCCAAAGTAGACGGAAATTTAATTGTGATCAAGGACTGGAATTCGAGAGCAGGAAAATGAAGAGCAGGAAAAATTATAGGTGACTATGGACTGGGAGAAATGACTGAAAGAGGAAGCCACCTGATAATATTTTGCACAGAGCCTAGTTTAGTCATTGGTAACCCTTGGTTTAAGGACCATAAAAGAAGGTTGTATACGTGTAAGAGATCTGGATACATCGGCAGGTTTCAAACTGATTATATAATGCTAAGACAGACACTTAGGAACTAGATCTTAAATTGTAAGACATTTCCAGGGGACCACGATTTATTGGTTATGAAGTGTAGATTAAACTGAATAAATAGGAAAAAGGTAGGAAATTATGGAAATGGGACGAGGATAGGTTGAAAGCACCAGAAGTTGCTGAGACTTTCGGTGGGATCATCAGAAAACGATTGATTAGAATCGGGAAAGGGTATACAGTGGAAGACGAATGGGTACATCTACATCTACATCTACATTACTACCCTGCAATTCACATTTAAGTGCTTGGCAGAGGGTTCATCGAACCACAATCATACTATCTCTCTACCCACACCTAAAGCTTTCTGTTCGAGCTCTAATTTCTCTTATTTTGTTTTGATGATAATTTCTACCTATGTGGGTGGGGCTCAACAAAATATTTTCGCATTCGGAAGAGAAAGTTGGTGACTGAAATTTCGTAAATAGATCTCGCCGCGACGAAGAACGTCTTTGCTTTAATGACTTCCATTCCAATTCGCGTATCATATCTGCACACTCTCTCCCATCATACGTGATAATACAAAACGTGTCTCTTTAGTGGACTTGTTGCATCTTCTAAGTGTCCTGCCAATGAAACGCAACCTTTGGCTCGCCTTCCCCACAATATTATGTATGTGGTCTATCCAACTGAAGTTGTTCGTAATTTTAACACCCAGGTACTTAGTTGAATTGACAGCATTGAGAATTGTACTATTTATCGAGTAATCGAATTCCAACGGATTTCTCTTGGAACTCATGTGGATCACCTCACACTTTTCGTTATTTAGCGTCAACTGCCACCTGCCACACCATACAGCAATCTTTTCTAAATCGCTTTGCAACTGATACTAGTCTTCGGATGACCTTACTAGACGGTAAATTACAGCATCATCTGCGAACAACCTAAGAGAACTGCTCAGATTGTCACCCAGGTCATTTATATAGATAGAGAACAGCAGAGGTCCCAGGACGCTTCCCTGGGGAAAACCTGATACCACTTCAGTTTTACTCGATGATTTGCCGTCTGTTACTACGAACTGCGACCTTCCTGACAGGAAATCACGAATCCAGTCGCACAACTGAGACAATACCCCATAGGCCCGCAGCTTGATTAGAAGTAGCTCTAAGAGAAGAGGATCAAATAGGCAAAAAGACGAGGCCTAGTAGAAGTCCTTGGATAACCTAAGAGATAGTGAATTTAACTGATGAAACGAGAAAATATTAAAATGCAGCAAATGAAGCAGGCCAGAGACAATAAAAACGCCCAAAAATAAAAATTGATGGGAAAGGCAAAATGACTTAGCAGGAATGACTGGAGGACAAAGGTAAGGACTGAAAAGCATCTTTCACTAGGAGAAAGATAGGTATTGCCTACAGGAAAATCAAAGAGATGTTTGGGGAAACGAGGAGCAACTACATGAACATCAAGAGCTCAGGTGGAAAACGAGTTCTTAGCAACGAACGAAAAGCTGTAAGATGGAAGGGATATATTACGGGTCCAAACAAGGGAGATGAACCCGAAGGCTATATTATAGAAAGGTAGATGGATGTAGATAAAGGTGACAAGCGAGATATGAGAGTGCGAGAAGAATTTAACAGAGCTCCGAAAGATCTGAGTCGAAACAATACTCTGTGAGTAGACGATAATCCTTCGGAACTGTTGATAGCCTTAGGAAAGCCAGCTGTGACAGAACTTTACCTTTTTGTGTGAAAGACGTATGAGACGAGCGCCATACCGTCAAATTTCAAATAGAACATAATAATTTAGATTTCAAAGAAACCAGTTGATAACAGGAGTGAAAATTACCGAACTATGAGTTTAATAAGCCATGGGTGTAAGATACTAACTCGAATACTGTACAGAAGAATGCTAAAACTTCTAGAAGTTGAACTCGGGGAAGATTAGTTATGATTTCACAATAATGTAAGATCTCCCGAGGTAGTACTGAACCTACGACTAATCTTAGAAGACAGGTGAAGAAAAGACAAACCCATGTTTATATCATTTGTAGACTTTCAGAAAGCTTTTGAGAGTGTTGACTGGAATACTCCTTTAGAAATACTGAAGGCTGCAGGGGTAAAATACAGGGAGCGAAATGCTACACTCCTGGAAATGGAAAAAAGAACACACTGACACCGGTGTGTCAGACCCACCATACTTGCTCCGGACACTGCGAGAGGGCTGTACAAGCAATGATCACACGCACGGCACAGCGGACACACCAGGAACCGCGGTGTTGGCCGTCGAATGGCGCTAGCTGCGCAGCATTTGTGCACCGCCGCCGTCAGTGTCAGCCAGTTTTCCGTGGCCTACGGAGCTCCATCGCAGTCTTTAACGCTGGTAGCATGCCGCGACAGCGTGGACGTGAACCGTATGTGCAGTTGACGGACTTTGAGCGAGGGCGTATAGTGGGCATGCGGGAGGCCGGGTGGACGTACCGCCGAATTGCTCAGCACGTGGGGCGTGAGGTCTCCACAGTACATCGATGTTGTCGCCAGTGGTCGGCGGAAGGTGCACGTGCCCGTCGACCTGGGACCGGACCGCAGCGACGCACGGATGCACGCCAAGACCGTAGGATCCTACGCAGTGCCGTAGGGGACCGCACCGCCGCTTCCCAGCCAATTAGGGACACTGTTGCTCCTGGGGTATCGGCGAGGACCATTCGCAACCGTCTCCATGAAGCTGGGCTACGGTCCCGCACACCGTTAGGCCGTCTTCCGCTCACGCCCCAACATCGTGCAGCCCGCCTCCAGTGGTGTCGCGACAGGCGTGAATGGAGGGACGAATGGAGACGTGTCATCTTCAGCGATGAGAGTCGCTTCTGCATTGGTGCCAATGATGGTCGTATGCGTGTTTGGCGCCGTGCAGGTGAGCGCCACAATCAGGACTGCATACGACCGAGGCACACAGGGCCAACACCCAGCATCATGGTGTGGGGTGCGATCTCCTACACTGGCCGTACACCACTGGTGATCGTCGAGGGGACACTGAATAGTGCACGGTACATCCAAACCGTCATCGAACCCATCGTTCTACCATTCCTAGACCGGCAAGGGAACTTGCTGTTCCAACAGGACAATGCACGTCCGCATGTATCCCGTGCCACCCAACGTGCTCTAGAAGGTGTAAGTCAACTACCCTGGCCAGCAAGATCTCCGGATCTGTCCCCTATTGAGCATGTTTGGGACTGGATGAAGCGTCGTCTCACGCGGTCTGCACGTCCAGCACGAACGCTGGTCCAACTGAGGCGCCAGGTGGAAATGGCATGGCAAGCCGTTCCACAGGACTACATCCAGCATCTCTACGATCGTGTCCATGGGAGAATAGCAGCCTGCATTGCTGCGAAAGGTGGATATACACTGTACTAGTGCCGACATTGTGCATGCTCTGTTGCCTGTGTCTATGTGCCTGTGGTTCTGTCAATGTGATCATGTGATGTATCTGACCCCAGGAATGTGTCAATAAAGTTTCCCCTTCCTGGGACAATGAATTCACGGTGTTCATATTTCAATTTCCAGGAGTGTATTTACAACTTATACAGAAATCAGACGCCAGCTATAAAAGTCGAGTGAAGTGAAAGGGGGAGCAGTGGTTGAGATGGGGGTGTGACCGGATTGTAGCCTATACCCGACGGTATTCAATGCTAATGGAATGTAGTCGAATTAAATAAGGTAATGCTAAGGGAATTAGATTACATAACGAGACATTTAAAGTAGTAGATGAATTTCACCATCTCGTGAGCAAAAAACTGATGATAGCCGAAGTAGAGACTATAAGAAATGTAGTCTACTAATAGCAATAAAAGGATTTCTGAAGAAATTTGTGAACATGAAATGTATATTTAAGATGTAACGGTTGGGAAGGGGGGGGGGGGATTACAGAAAAGATAAAAAGAATTTTGTATAATCTGCTCAAAATTTATTTTCAAAATCATTCGTTTTCATTCAGTGAGAAGTTTCTATTGGCAAGACTATTCCTTATCCTTAACTGTCTCTCTCTGAGATTGGCTTTCTAGTAATTCGTGTTGAAACTGTCGCCCTCTAAATAAATTTTGCAATGCAATCTGACCATGTACTGAGAAAATAGGATGTCGTTGAGTTATAATAAGAAAAATAACGAAGCCCAAATGAAACTGACTGCATTTAATCCACCACATATAGCATGGAACTCAACGCATTTGTGGAATTAAGGCCCTATATGGTAACACCACACCCAAAACGACAGTGAAAGCGACTGCTGCTGACCGTCTGATTGCGGCTCCCGCACCTTCGGTTGACGCTCGCTGCAGCTCTGAAACCAGCCTACTCAGACTAAATTGCCCGTAAAACTCCTCTCTGTGAACTGTTCTGGTATCATACCGTGTGCGAGTGAGAAGAGCTGCTTGCACACTGTTCACATAAAGACACAGTCTCACTACAAGCACACCACAATAAGGATCATTTCAAATGTCCACATATTCTCAGAGCTTCTTAATTTCCCTACTCCGCTTACGGAGTGACGAATATACAGTTCCCTGACTTTAGCTGGTACATCTACTTGATAATCAATCGTAGTCTAGGTGCCGCTCTATTGTGCATAAGATGGTGCACAAAGGGACACATTCTCTTCATTCACGGAGAAGGCTCAGATCCAACTGCTCTTCATATAAAACTAACAGCTCCGCTATTGCAGCAGAAGGACCACACTTCCTTGCCCACGTGCATGGCTCGTCTCTAAACGAGTGCCCCCTTCCTACTTCGAGTCAGCTTTCCGCCAGCCCTTGCTAGTCACTTGAGAGTGAACTGGAAATGCCCAGCAAAACTCCCACTCCTTCCTAGTTTTTTAGAAGAGTCAATGGCTGCTTGTTTCTTTTTCATTCTTTCCTTTTAAATTCAAAGATGTAGACGTTAGACTGCAGCTGGACTGGAGCCGTTTGACTGCAACAGGCTTAGGATCCTACTCCACCTTCCACAAACCCTCAAACCTGAGCCCGTATGAAAGTGTTCTGCTAGGAGATAGCTTTCAGCCGGAAGGCCTGCGTCCCTTGCTATGCCTTTGACTCGGGAAACCTGCCGCCACTCTACGACACCACAACATGGTTCAAAATGGTTGAAATGGCTCTGAGCACTATGCGTCTTAACTTCTGAGGTCATCAGTCGCCTAGAACTTAGAACTAATTAAACCTAACTAACTTAAGGACATCTCACACATCCATGCCCGAGGCAGGATTCGAACCTGCGACCGTAGCGGTCGCTCGGCTCCAGACTGTAGCGCCTAGATCCGCACGGCCACTCCGGCCGGCCACCAAAACAAGGAAGCCCATATGAAAACACTGTTCAGTCCCTGCCACGCACTGCGGAGAGACCCGCTTGTTCACAGTGTCTGTCTTTATTTCCTGTGATTTCTCAGTATAAACGTTATGCCGTATTCTGGCTGCCAATTATCCCTTGAGAATGTAGTACAGTCGATTGGTAACGCCGGCTGGGGTGGCCGAGCGGTTCTAGGCGCTACAGTCTGGAACCGCGCGACAGCTACGGTCGCAGGTTCGAATCCTGCCTCGGGCATGGATGTGTGTGTTGTCCTTAGGTTTGTGAGGTTTAAGTAGTTCTAAGTTGTAGGGGACTGATGACCTCAGAAGTTAAGTCCCATAGTGCTCAGAGCAATTATTTTTTTTTTTTTTGGTAACGTCATCCTCATTGTCCGCACATGTTAATGTTATAAATAACTTGTAATCGATTTTTTTACCACAGCTATCATTCACGTGCAATTCTAATTACTTCGTCTAAGACACCCAGGAAATGCGACGCCTTACAAAGTGTTAGGCAGTCTTTTCTGAAGGTATTTGTCTGGAGTGTAGCTATTTATGAAAATAAAACGTGGATTATAAATAGTTCAGACAAAAAGACCACATAAGCTTTCGAAACGTGTTGCTACAGAAGAATGCTGAAGATTGGATGGGTAGATCACGTAGTTAACGAGAATATACTGAATAGAATTGGGGAGACAAGAAATTTGTGGCACCACTTGACCAAAAGAGGGGATCGGTTTATAGGACATATTCTGAGACATCAAGGGATCACCACTTTAGTATTAGAGTGAAATATGAAGTTTAGAAACTGTAGAGGGAGACTAAAAGAGGAAGACAATAAGGAGATTTGGAAGGAGGTATGTTACAGTAGTTGTTCTGTGATGAAGAGGCTCTCACAGGATGGAGTAGCGTGGCATCAAACCAGTCTTCCGACTGAAGTCCACAACAACAAGAACAACAGTACCATAGGCACTGAGAATCTCTGGGTGCTTGGCAAACGGACAAATACATTCTTTCTTCTGTCATAGCATTAAATAAACTGGACATTAAATTTCCGGGAATCACAGAGCGTGTGGGCACTAGTATTTGCCGGTGCCTGAATACATGGTAGAGAGCGAACTTTACGACTGCAAGCGACATGAGACGAAATCAGTATAAATGAACAAAGATAAATATGTCTCAAAGAAAAGCATGTGGCCAAAATAACTTTCACATAGACGTAAATGTCCACAACAGGGAGGTAACATATGTAATAATGAATCGCTTTAGGCAAGTTTCAAGGAATATATACAAACATTCGATCTACACGTCTGGTCCCGTTATTCGTTTACCGTAACGGGCAAAGCGCTGTGTAAATGTGACGGGATTGCTGCTATCCCAGGACTCACAAAAGCTGAAAATCTATACGTTTGGACCACTGCCCATCGGGAGGCTGAATTACAAAAAATTAAGTTGCGGGCACGTGAAGCGGTGAGAAAAGTATGTGGCCGTAACGTAACAGTGAATTTGACAAATAGCAGATTTTTTAAAAAACCAGCGTCTGTGATCGAGCATATAATAAACGCTGATGATGGTCGGCTGTTCGCAAGCTATTGTGAGCATCCATGGAAACGGATTGAAAGACGGTGAAACGACGAGTAGGCGACAAGGTTTCGGCGTCCGCGCCTCATCACACATCGTGAAGACCGAATGATTAGCCGCTCAGTGTAGAACGGTAAGTGGCGATGTAAGGTAGACCTGAAGACGCGGTACAATGCTGACGCTAACATAAATGTTTCGGAGCTTACCATTTAACGCATATTGGTAAAGTGATGCTCCGTTTCTGATGAATCCCGTGATGACTCAACGACATCGCCATTTACGACTGGAGACGTCATGGAATCATCGGAATTTGACTGTGATCTCACATTGACATCTTCTGTACCACACTATGACGTTACTAGGCGTCTGCGCATCAGTGTATGTGCCATAGAAATAATGTCGCCACCACTCCCCGACTGTGTCTCAATATCATGGGAGTGGCGGGATGTGAGATTGAGGGGAAACTGACGTCTTTCGTACCATGGCGCGATCGTATCTCGTGTAGGGTGAATCTCATTATCTGGTCTGCTGTATCTCCACTGAAATGCGGATCATAGCTGCCTATGCCGTCGATAAGTCTCGTTGTGGTAATACCACTTCATGTGTTGAATGCTTGTTACAAGAAGGCACGCCGCAGCATATACACTCCTGGAAATTGAAATAAGAACACCGTGAATTCATTGTCCCAGGAAGGGGAAACTTTATTGACACATTCCTGGGGTCAGATACATATCATGATCACACTGACAGAACCACAGGCACATAGACACAGGCAACAGAGCATGCACAATGTCGCCACTAGTACAGTGTATATCCACCTTTCGCAGCAATGCAGGCTGCTATTCTCCCATGGAGACGATCGTAGAGATGCTGGATGTAGTCCTGTGGAACGGCTTGCCATGCCATTTCCACCTGGCGCCTCAGTTGGACCAGCGTTCGTGCTGGACGTGCAGACCGCGTGAGACGACGCTTCATCCAGTCCCAAACATGCTCAATGGGGGACAGATCCGGAGATCTTGCTGGCCACTTACACCTTCTAGAGCACGTTGGGTGGCACGGGATACATGCGGACGTGCATTGTCCTGTTGGAACAGCAAGTTCCCTTGCCGGTCTAGGAATGGTAGAACGATGGGTTCGATGACGGTTTGGATGTACCGTGCACTATTCAGTGTCCCCCCGACGATCACCAGTGGTGTACGGCCAGTGTAGGAGATCGCTCCCCACACCATGATGCCGGGTGTTGGCCCTGTGTGCCTCGGTCGTATGCAGTCCTGATTGTGGCGCTCACCTGCACGGCGCCAAACACGCATACGACCATCATTGGCACCAAGGCAGAAGCGACTCTCATCGCTGAAGACGACACGTCTCCATTCGTCCCTCCATTCACGCCTGTCGCGACACCACTGGAGGCGGGCTGCACGATGTTGGGGCGTGAGCGGAAGACGGCCTAACGGTGTGCGGGATCGTAGCCCAGCTTCATGGAGACGGTTGCGAATGGTCCTCGCCGATACCCCAGGAGCAACAGTGTCCGTAATTTGCTGGGAAGTGGCGGTGCGGTCCCCTACGGCACTGCGTAGGATCCTACGGTCTTGGCGTGCATCCGTGCGTCGCTGCGGTCCGGTCCCAGGTCGACGGGCACGTGCACCTTCCGCCGACCACTGGCGACAACATCGATGTACTGAGGAGACCTCACGCCCCACGTGCTGAGCAATTCGGCGATACGTCCACCCGGCCTCCCGCATGCCCACTATACGCCCTCGCTCAAAGTCCGTCAACTGCACATACGGTTCACGTCCACGCTGTCGCGGCATGCTACCAGTGTTAAAGACTGCGATGGAGCTCCGTATGCCACGGCAAACTGGCTGACACTGACGGCGGCGGTGCACAAATGCTGCGCAGCTAGCACCATTCGACGGCCAACACCGCGGTTCCTGGAGTGTGCGCTGTGCCATGCGTGTGATCATTGCTTGTACAGCCCTCTCGCAGTGTCCGGAGCAAGTATGGTGGGTCTGACACACCGGTGTCAATGTGTTCTTTTTTCCATTTCCAGGAGTGTAGTTCGTGATAGGTGCTGCGAGAGATGCGGTATAAGGTGATGGCCACTGGCAACATCACGTGCGACCTCGTCGGACTAACCATTTGGATGAGTGCCGTAACCTTGAAGACATCAGACGTGTAGAGGGGCCATATGGATCTCAGGACTTAAATTCCATTAAACACAGTTGAGTCACGCCACTTTAACCCTGCACTACGTATTACTACGGCACATAGAGTGCCTACGCCCAGCAATCGTATTACCACAGAGAATGATGGACGGCATGTTCGCCAGTAAGACGCCATGCTCTATTGCCGTACAAATACATCACAATCCATTTTATTTGTATTGGCAGCAGAGTTTATTATAGGGAAGATAGATTTGATGCAATATTTCGGAGCGCACAAGTTACAGCCAGGTGCAGGCCGGATTGCAGTAAGATAGACTGACGAGCGGTTGCGAAACGGAATGGAGGCCACAGGGGCCATCGAACCGCTGAAAACAGTAAACGCAACGGTTCGCATGTTGCAAGCTATAGGAAGAAGGGGCCGACTGGTGCAACCGTGGTGTGGGGCGTACGTGACCCGGAGCGATGTGTTAGCGAAACAGAGCCTCAAAGTCGAGTATAAATAGGTGTGGTTTTCTAATGAGATTCATTCAAGTGTGGCAGCTCTCCTGGATGGCGGGGCGTGTCACACCACCGGCGACATACGGCAACATATGGGCAACAGCGTCCCAGTCCACGGCAGGTCGTTAGTTCGACCCTCTGAGGCCGACGTGGGGGCCGCAGCCAGCCAGGGCGGGCCATTCTTCGGCTCACTACCGCAGGCAGTCGTCTCGGCTCTTGACACACGCCTGAGACTTACAAGGCGAGGGCCGCAGGTTCGGACACGGGAACAGGTGCGATTGTGGCCGCCGCATACCCAGCTACGCCAGCTGAGGAAGAAGCAGCAGCGCGGCCGGCCTATGGCTCCCTGCGGAGCAGTGAGGAGTCAACGGGGACGGTGGCTGCTGGGTCGGCTGCAAGGGCAGCCATCCTATCCTAACTGGAACTCTGCAGCTGGCGTACAAGGCCGGCTCGAAACAGTACGTTGCATAGGCCGCTGGGGTGCTACCTCAGCAATGCGGAGCCTGTGACGCGGACCCCAAGAAAACAGTATGTCAAAAGATTCCCTTCAGTCTCTGACGTAAAGGTTTTTCCTTCTCCAATGCTCCGCTTATGATATACATTTCTCCCCGAGATGTTCCCATTGGGCCGGCCGGAGTGGCCATGCGCTTCTAGGCGCTACAGTCTGGAACAGAGCGACCACTAAGGTCGCAGGTTCGAATCCTACCTCGAGCACGGATGTGTGTGATGCCCTTAGGTTAGTTAGGTTTAATTAGTTCTAAGTTCTAGGCGACTGATGACCTCAGAAGTTAAGTAGCATAGTGCTCAGAGCCATTTGAACCATTTTTTGTTCCCATTGTTGTTTACATCGTACGATTTTCATTCATGGACGGTACGTGTTTAATACGAAATTCACCGATAAGAAACTTAATAACACGAGGTTGCCACCAAGCTATTTAGTGAGTTAGTTATTTCCAAATCTACCTCATATTTCTGTGTGACTTCCCTTGATCGTTGACGTTTTGCAAATTACTGCCGCTTTAGTGCTTTACTCCTCTCCAGTTGGCAAAATTACGAAGTGGTACATCCTGAATGCCTGTTTAGAATTAGTAGGGGTAGACTTACCATCAACACCACATGCCTCATCATACAGACATACTTGGTCATCTTTCATAATTTCCCACATTAAGTTTTAGTGGAAGAATAAAAGAAAGCTACTCACCCAGCGAACTGCATTAATGCCATCAGACAGGATGCACTAGTAAAGAGCAGTTATAAAACTTTCGTTACTTGAGCCAGTGCAACGGTTAACTATTTACCTCAATAGTACCCAATAACGTGAAGACTGCACGCAGCCGGATTTGCAATTTTAGCGGTGTACTGGTACGACGACGCAGGGTTGAAACGGATTGCATTTGCAGACAGTCAACATGAGTCTGGACAAGGCGCGCAGTGCTTTACTCGAACAGTTGTTTTATCAAAACAACAGAAATTGTGCTGATTCTCTTCACAAGTGTCGAAGCGCTGAGGGAATACGGAGAGGTCCTCTTTCCATACATGGTTTGAAGAACATGACTGGGAAGATCAAATTAACTGGCAATTTGGGAATTGCTGCTGGGAGAGGGCTGCAGCCAGTTGTTTCACAAACTGTTGGAGTTCTCATGGTCGTGAATACTTAATGCAGTATGCGATCTTCAAGCAGTGCACGAGCTTTTCAACAACAGGTCAACATTCTATAGTTCAGTATTCGAAAATTGTTTCGAACAATTATGAAATGGTTTCTCTAACGCGGTTCCATTATGTCATGGATGCAAATGGTCGTCACAATGAACAACTTTTGTAGCGTGAACCTAAATATGCTAAGCGATAAAGAAATGAAATGTTACCCTCCCATACGATAGTAAAAATATGTTTCTTTCAATGGTTTGTTTGTTATTTCTTGTATACGTGTCATTAGAAATGTTTCCACAAAGTTTCATCGTCCTCTATTCACTCGTTTTTGATAGTGACCCTCTCATGTAGCGGAAATTTAATCATAACCACGCGGCTCCTTCAAATGTAGCACCAGGCATAATGAGACAGTACCAGCAGCCGCCGGCATTTAATATCTGTAGAACGAATTGAACCACAGACCTCACCATAGTGTGTAAGTAGGCTGTTTAGGTTTTTTTATTGGTAACGCCACCTCTGTATGAAAATCACTGGCTGTGGCTGCTTTGCATTGTTGTAATACTCGCCATTGTAGTGTTAGGCAGCTGGCTGTGAACACCGCGTAGCGTTGCGCAGTTGGAGGTGAGCCGCCAGCAGTGGTGGATGGGGAGAGAGATGGCGGAGTTTTGTAATTTGTCATGAACTGCTATATATATTATGACTATCAAGGTAAATACATTGTTTGTTCTCTATTAATATCTTTCATTTGCTAACTATCCCTATCAGTAGTTAGTGCCTTCCGTAGTTTGAATCTTTTATTTAGCTGGTAGTAGTGGCGCTCGCTGTACTGCAGTAGTTCGAGTAATGAAGATTTATGTGAGGTAAGTGATTTGTGAAAGGTATAGTTTAATGTTACTCAGGGCCATTCTTTTGCAGGGATTTTTGAATGTCAGATTGCGTTGCGCTAAAAATATTGTATGTCAGTTTAAGCACAGTCTTGTATAAATTGTTCAAAGGGGACGTTTCATATGTCGACCCTTAGCCTAGGATACCTCATTGGAATCTTCTGATTTTTATCTTGTAGTTTGTGTAATTAGTGTAGCTCTTGTTTATTGCTAGTGCGTAATTGTAGAGAGAATCTCCTTTGTAGTTGCAGTCTTTCATTGTTGTACAGTAAAACAGTTGTGGCATGCATGTAGATTTGCACCAAGTATTTCGCAGCTGCAATTAACTAGATATTATTTTCAGTGCTATGTTAATGTGTTCTCTTGTTTTTGCTCTTCAAATTGTGCTTTTCTGTGTTATCGTGTGAAATATTGTGACAATAATGGCGTGTGAAAAACGTAACACTAGGCTACAAAGTAAACTGAGAAATACAAGTGACGACGAGCGTAGCTTATCAGCACCACTGTGTAATGAATTAACAGACATTCAAAGTAGTAATTTGGTAACTGTGCATATGGAAATGGATCGGGCGTCAAATAATGGTGTAGACAGTGAAACAATTAGTGAACAGGGAAGCATTATCGATCGATCGGTCGGCAACAGCTCGCCTCAGGAATCGGGAATGACAGAAGACAATATTGCTAATACTGTAGACTCAGGTTTTGGGTTCTCACCGTTTTCTCAAATGAGTCAAGACACATTTTCCGCTTGTCAGAATGTGAATGTTGCCGGTGCAAGTTCACTGCCAAAAAGCACTGAGGAACATGTTTCAGACACCAGTGCATTGTTATTACAATTAATGCAAGAAATGGGACAAAAGCTTCAAAAGTTAGCCACAGTGGAACAAAATCTTAAGAAGTTAGACACAATGGAACAATACCAGAGACAAACACAGCAACAGTTAGACGCAATGGAACAAAATCTTCACACCACACTTGAACAAACACGTGAAGATTTAACTACTGAGGTACATAACATGGAATCGAAATGTCAAAAAGTCTGTAATGACGTAAAAACACAAATTTGTGAGCATTTTCAACCTATTTTTTCGCGGCATGAAAATGCTTTACAGAATCACGAAGCTGCCATAAAAGAACTGCAAACCATTGTTCATGAAAATCATGAGACCTTGTTGGCTAAAATTGACTCACTTGCATCTACCGATTCGGTTATGCAACTTGCAAAAGCTCAGGAAATCTTGAAGGACACAGTAGATACGATTTCAACACAAATGAACACTCTGAAACTTGGTTCAGAAAAACACACTGAGGAAATAAGTACACTATCGGAGAAAGTAGCCGAACTTTCAGATCAGTTCAATAACTTATCTACAAAGGTAGATGATGATCTGAATGACACAACACCTGTAGCTTTCACTGACACTGAAGAGTATGAAGAAATTAGAAAATTCAAACAAAATCAAAATCAAATCAATACACAGTACAAAAGAGAAATCCGGGAAGTGCAAGATCAGTTGGCACAAGTAGTAGAAGAATTACGTATTTCGGAGGACACTCGCGCCCCAATACGGGAAGAGGGACATAGAAATACGGAACAGCCACAAAATTGTAACGCAGCGCATTTCGGAAATTATGAAAGAAATTGGCAATGTGCACCGAATTTTGAGATTGAACCGCCGACACGACGTAACAATGACCGACATGCGACTCGCCGACATGATGATTTTGACTATAAGCTCTTCATTACTACACGTAAATTCAAAACATTTAGGAATTCTGGCAACGACATTCATCCTAAAGCGTGGCTCCATCAATTCTCTCATTGTTTTCCTCCCAAATGGTCATTAGAGCATAGATTAGAATTTATGTGTGGCTATTTAGAGAATGAACCAGCAGTGCGAATGCGATCGGTCATTCACGATTGCCACAGTGAAGGAGAATTTTATCATGCCTTCCTCTCAGCATATTGGTTTCAGGCTACACAAGACCGAGTAAAACATAGCATCATTATGATGAAACACTTTGAACAATCTGAATTTTCCAGTCTTGGCAAATATTTTGAAGACATGTTGCATAAGCATCAGTATCTTTCAAACCCATACAGCCCCTCAGAACTCATCCGCATTTGCTTAATCAAATTACCTGAACATTTACGACATATTATTTTAGCAGGACGTTGCAAAGACGACATTGAAGCTTTTCAGGGACTCTTACAAGAATTAGAAATTGATACAGACAGTCACGGGATGCAAAAACAGGAAAACAATCACTACAGGTCACATCCGTCACAATTCCGTGACGACAGAAACAATAACTGGACACGACAGGTCTATTCTTACAACGCAAATCGTGACCAAAATAGACACCACCCGTACGACAACCGCTGGCAGAGTAGTAATAATTACAGGGAAAGATCACCTCTCCGCGGTAATGACTATCACAGAGACAATCAGAGAAACAGACGATATGGGAACCAAAATAATTATTATCAAGGGAGACAGAATTACTTTAGATGCAAAGGTCCAGCGCGCAGTTACGACTCAGGGAGAAATTCTCCACCACGTGACCGACAAGAAAGAAACTATGGAATCTACCGACATGACGACAGACGATATGATCGTAACGACAGACCTGAATTGCATCAGAACTGGCGGGATTTCAACAGAGCAGGGCCCTCTCGTCACGGTGAATTTGTAGAAGTTAGGTCTCCAAATCCCAATAACGACGCGCGGCAACAAAGAGACAATAGGCAATGACTCACTCCGCTGGCAGTCACAAAACATACTTATGAAACTGACGACGCAGCTGCCGTAGCTAGTAATTACGTAAAAATGGAAGACATTAGGGACATCTTACTCCAGGAACACGACGTAAAACATAACAACATTGCATATCCTGTGATTACATGACGTAAAATTTACGGCAGTACTTGACTCTGGCAGTCCCATTTCAGTAATTAGTGAAACAGCTTTTAGCAAATGCAACAAATCGAACGATTGTCCCACGTTTCCGTTACGTAAGATTAAATTACAAAGTGCAATCTTTGGAAAAAGTGTAGATGTACGCCAACAAACCAACTTAGAACTCTTTTGTCAAAGCCACTGCTTCTCTATGAACTTTCTTATTGTTCCATTATTGTCGACGGAAATTATATTGGGAGTAGACTTTTTGAATGAATACAAAGCAATCTTAAGCTTTCACGATGCTGAAATAAGTTTAGAGAAAGAAGGTTAGTCAATAGCTTTGAAATTTGAAGATTGGCTCTCAAACCATGACGAGGAAATTAATCGACTTTACCTTCTGGTAGACAACAGTTCGGAATTTTCTACGGAACTAGACCCTAACAATCACTCTGCAAGTACTGACAGGGATGATATCGACGGCATATTTTACAAGATTTTACAAGAACATTCCACAGTTTTTACTCACAAAACAGGAACAATCAAGGGATTTCAATACCAATTTCGTGTTCGTGAGCATACTAAATTTTGTGTTAGACCATACGTAATTCCAGCACATTATAGGGACCGTGATAGAACAGAAATACAATCTATGCTTGACGAGGGCATTATTGAACCTGCAGTAAGCTCATACAACAATCCATTACATGTTGTTGAGAAAAAAAATGGATCGATCAGGCTTGTCTTATATTCGAGACAAATCAATACCATCATTATTCCTGAAACAGACAGGCCGCAAACGTTGGAAGAACTTCTTCAAAATTTTAATGGTGTAAAAGTGTTGTCTTCCATTGATCTCAGATCCAGCTTTTATCAGATCGAACTTCATCCAGAATGTAGAAAATACACAGCTTTCCTTTGTTTCGGCGTTTCTTATCACTTTCGGAAACTTCCTTTTGGTTTGAACATTTCTTCGGCAGCATTTATTCGCGGGCTAAATTCCATACTACCTGAGTTCTTAAAACGTCACATCACCTTATATGTAGACGATATTCTGATAGCAGAAGCCTCATGGGAACAACATAATCGCATCCTCAACAGTTTGTTACGTATTTTTGCAGAATCTGGAATTACAGTTAACTTGGAAAAGTCTGAATTCGGTAGGTCAAAGGTGAGGTTTATGGGACATATTATTTCTTCTGAAGGCATTCAGCCGGATCCTGAAAAGTTAGAAGCAATCAGAGCCATTCCAGTTCCATCCACAAAAAGACAAGTCCGCAGTTTTCTAGGTCTCGTAAATTTTTACCGTCGTTTTCTGAATATGCAAATTCTTGTTACACCAAAAACTTTGTTCTCTCACTGGAAAAAATACTATTTGGAACTGGGACGAACAAGCACAGTTGGAATTCAATTCTTTGAAAGAATCGCTACTTAAAGCGCCAATACTAGCTCATCCAGATCTGTCACAAGATTTCTGCCTTAGCACAGATTCTTCTAAAGTCGGTCTTGGTGCCCATTTATTTCAAGAAGCCATAGAAAATGACATTACTGTTCAGAAAACCATTGCTTTTGCTAGCCGAGTCCTAACAAAATCTGAAAAAAATTATTCCGGTACTGAATTAGAAGCTTTAGCTATCGTTTGGGTATTTAACAAATTCCGTTTCTTTCTTTCTGGTAAGCACGTAAATGTATACAGTGATCATCGTGCATTACAATTTCTTATGTCCTCAAAATTAAATCATGACAGGTTAAAACGTTGGGCATTGTTTCTGCAAGAATTCTGCTTCACAATAGTCTACATTCCCGGCAAGGAGAACATTGTTGCGGACGCACTGTCGCGCGCACCAGCTGGGCTTGAGAAAAGTAACACAGAAGGCAACCTCGAGAAAAATTTCAGTATTCTTTACATTCAGAAAGTCGCCTTTGAAAACTTCATCACCACATCTTTGAAGGACATTGCTCATGAACAAGATAAAGATCCGATTTGGAAAGACATCAAGAGCAAATGGTATGAAAGGACACACACACAGATTCGGCATTATTACCTAGTTAGAAACAACATACTCTTCAAACGCTGCACTGTTGATGACAAGCTATGGGTACTTTGCATTCCAGACGATTTTGTTAATAAGCTCATTTGGTACATTCATTTCAGCTATGCACATTTTGGTCCACGAAAATGTTATCATATTCTTCGAACGACTTGTTATTTTAACAATATGGAGAAGAGAATTCGAAGAGTCCTGTCTATTTGTAAACTTTGTCAAAAGGCTAAACCATCTACTATCTCACATCGTGCTCCGTTGTTTCCTATCACTCCTTCTAAATTAAAAGAATTTGCTGCTGTTGATCTCTTGGTACCGTTTGTCAGAACATCTAATGGATTTTCGTACGTTCTAGTCGCTGTTGAACTTACTTCAAAATTTGTTTCTTTCACTCCGTTACGTAAAGCCACTGGACGATCTGTATCCAACGCCTTTGTTAAAAATTTCTTACGTGAAGTTGGACACGTTAGCAAAGTCATTTCAGATAACGGACCTCAATTCAGATCTGCTGTTTGGTCACGCACGCTTCGGAATCATAAAATCAAACCTGTTTTTATTTCATTGTACTCACCACATTGTAACCTGTCTGAACGGATTATGAAAGAAATCAATAAGCTTTGCAGACTTTATTGTCACAGAAAGCATCAGCATAGGGACAGATATTTACACTTATTTCAAAACGTGCTGAATGAAATGCCTCATGACTCCACTGCTTTACCACCTACTCTTGTACTGAAGAATGAAGAACCACCGAACAGAATCAGAGAGCTTTTACCTTTCCCGAATACACGTAAACTTCGACACAAAGACATAATTGATTTGGCTCTTAATAATATAAAATCTGCAGCAGACAAAAGGAGAAAACTACACGGTAAAGCAAAAGCAAAGAAATTGTATATTGGTCAGAAAGTTCTCATTAAAGGTCATTCATTGTCACATAAGAAGAAACACTTGAGTCACAAATTCTTTCTAGTTTACAATGGACCTTACAGAATCCGACGTATACCACATGATAATTGCGTTGAAGTTGAAACTCTGCGTACTAGGAAGAGTAAAGGTTTACACCACTTTTCACATGTAAAACCGTTTATGGAAAGACAATCTGCTTTTTAACTTTGTCTTTGCCATATAACTTTTCACTTTACATTACTAGCATGCTTTGTCAGACGCAGAATCTGTTAATATGCAACAATGTTTGAAGTTAAATATCCAGTCAAGAAACAAGAGAACTTATTTAAACAGAAATTACGAATGCATTGTTATTGTGAACAGACGACACAGTGTTATTTTGTGTGTACATTTTTGCTTGGTAGTTGCACGATTACGTAACGACTATAAGGCTCACACACTTAGAACATATACCGGTACTGCTAATGTGATTTTAATGCAACATTTTGGTTTACTTGAAAATACATTCTGGATTTAAAGTACTTTCAGTGAGATACCAGATGACACAGTGGTTAGTTTATGTGACAGCTACACAATTTTATCACGATGCTACTAATGAGTGACAATTTACAATGTTGGTTTTGCAGTGTTTCTGCATTATATCTGCACAGTTTTCTGTTTTATTCTGGAAAGTAAAACATGTTTTAGTAGTAACTTTTGTGGTATAGCTTCAATGAGACTGCCTTTTCCGTAGCACAACAATACGTTTCTGCACAGTACTTTCTTCATCATGGCAATAAGCGTAATAACTAAGATATCTATACGCAAAGCATTTCACTTTTGTTTATCATGAGGTAGGTACATTGACTTCTGCAGAACTTAGCTTTCGGAGGACGACAACTACGACACTTCCAAAGAGATTATCTTACAACAACACATACAGTTTAGCGCTACAGTACATGTATTTCAGTGATTAATTTTATACTTAAAACATTTATTTTTAAAGGTTTTTGAATTACAAAGAAAGTTTTCCGTAATACATTTCATTCCATTGTTGTAATCAGTAACACCTGAGGGTATAATTACATTAATCCTCAGGGGGGTACACGCCTACTTTGTGTGCCATGTGTTTGGCAAGCACAAGGAGCCCTAGCTAATATGGCATTTGCTTATACAACTTTACACATCGGTACCATATTCCTCTAACACATAAATTACATAGCTATCTGATCATTTAACTGAGAGAGACAAACATTTCTTCTTACTACATCAGTGACAGATGTTTACGTAATTACACATTTGGGTAACTTCACACTTACGAAATTGTATTTTGTCTGTACTTTGTGAACTCTTCATATTTTTCCGGAACCATTGTTATACTATGAGAGCTTTGAATGATGTATTTGGTATGGGATTATGATTTTTAAAGTACGTTTGAGGCAGATGACACTTTTGACATGAGCAGTGAATTTTTTTAGGTTTTGAAATTATTGGAGGAAGCTACGACGATTTTGAGAGTTGACTGAGGTGTTATGATGTTATTATTACGATGACTATGTGTATTATGCTGTTGCGGTATGTTTATGATCAGTAAGCTGATGCTATATGAGTTATTTGATTATGCTACATATCTGTAATGATGAAATATTGAAGAAGTGTCGACGAATAAGGTAAGGAATAATGAGTAGTGGTTAGGGACGCTGATTTGTGAGAAAGGTGTTGGAAACCAAGAATCGTACTTTAAGAGCTATGAAATGTGTGTATATGCGTGAACGTATCACAATGCTGGCGAAAATTTTTTGGACGCTGTTATATTTATTGGATTTTGTTTCTACATATTTGTAACCTAAATTCTTGACCTGTGAAATATTTTTATATGAGACTGTCACTGTAGCGGAAACTGCTGTCGTAAATATTTCAGTAACAAAGGTAAGTGACCGTGACGTAATTCGCTGTGAGCGGCCAGGTGTGCCAGCCGCCTTGAGAAAAAGCCATTAGGTGGTAGAAAAAAAAAGGGGAGGCCATTATCCTCGCTATCGACATTCCTTTGTAGAAAGCATCGTATATACGACAGCCTCAAACTTGAAAACATGATTACACTGTGGAGCTCTTAATTTATGATATTTACTAAAATGCCTAATGAAATGGAGAAACATTTCACGGCTATTGTCTTGCTAATTGAGAGAAATGCCATATGGCTTGCCTTTATGTATTTATTTACTCATTTTGTTTAATATCTAGTTTCTAGCTGCACTGCAGCATTGGTTAAAATAAAATTTTATAGATGTACTAATACAAATATTTTCTGTCTACAGATCGAGTAAATAATTATTTTTTTTCAAAAAAATGAGGGAGCACAAAACGACATTTACCTTCACAGGAACTGCATTCACAATTTTCTTTACAAGTACTTGGTAACTTTTTTGGTAGAATAACTTCTTGTGGTGCACCACTTTAATTACATAGACATTAAGATGTGATTATACATTTCCTTTATCTGCATTGTTGTCTTTAGTGTACTATTTTTTTCTGCTTGAGCTTTGTAATGCTTAGGTATAAGTTATTTCATTTTCTGTTGTTGGTTGCCAGGCATAGTGCCACTGAATTTTAATTTGTGTTACTCTGCTAAGCCAGTTTACTACTCATTTATTTTTCTTGTTTGCTGCTCATTGCTTTATATTAGTTGTAATTTATGCTTCTTGCTTCGCCATTTGTATTTTTGATCATTGCTGTTTGTGTTAATTGTTTTGTGCTGCTGCATTGCCTCGTCCCTTAGTTTAGCATCTGAGCTCAGTAGATTTAAGTTAGCTTAAGAGGGGGTAGACTACATAAGAAACTGACTATGGACAATAGAAAAGAAATGCATTGAGAAGTTATACGAAAAAAAGTACAGAAATCAGGTATAGATAGGACTTTTGGGAATAATGATGAACCAAAGGAGATCTCCATGCAAAATACTGCAGTAAAACAAACCCTGTCCTTTCCTTTTGTATTATTTTGCTATGTGTGTATGTACCATTGTGTATTTGTCTTTTTCCTTTCTTTAAGTGTTTAGCTAATAAGATTTATGTTGTAGAATTTTTCATATACTATGTTATTTATCTTGTAAAGGTGTTTAGACATTAATTATTCTGTTTTGTTTTAATGCTCATGTGTGAAGTTGATGTTCCATAAGTTACTCTGATCTTTTATGTATGTACTCATGTCATAATTCCTGTAACAATGACGTATATGTTATTTCGATTCTTTTGTAAAGCCTGTACTACAAATGTTCTCTGTATTGTTATGTTCTTTAATGATGTATTTTGTACCTTTGTAACTGTATTCTTATGTTATAAAATTGTAATTGACACCAAGTCATCCAATTAAGTAACTTGTAAGTTACATTTCACTGCACACATTTCTGTTGGTCATAGTATATGGACAATATGTGAGAAGTAGGGACTGATAGTGTTTGCACGTGTGTTAATAATTCAGCAAGGGACTGGTTAACAGCTTTGCTGGTTCTAAGGACAATTCCAAAAACTTTGTGAGTGCACAAGTGGTGGTTATGGACTTGCTATATTCTCCGCAAGAATCTTCGATGGTGATTGTGCACCTGCACAGTCACAACAGATGGCTGCTGGCCATCTCTACAAGGACTACATTGGGGCTGCATCTTTGATGGCCCACCAATACCATCATCTCTACAAAGACTGAAGTGGGTCTGCACCTTTGATGACCCACCAATACCATACTCTCTACCAGGACTACAGTGGGTCTACTCTGTGATGACCTACCTACCAATATTCTTCAAAACGTCGAATGACTCTGCTGTGGGTTTGCTCTGTTATGGCCCATTATCTGTCAGCATGTCAAGAGTCAGCACTGTCTTTCCCTTGGAAGGACAACACTACTTCTTGAAGACTGCATGGAAATCCACTACTTCTGTGTGCAATTTCTTTTACTAATGAGACTTTGTGAAAAAGAAATGTAATTACTATTATGATGAATGATCAGGACTATCTTTATGGACTGTGAGAAAATTTTAGCTTTTGACCAACATTGTATCAATAAGTGTGTGCATTTGATTTCTTTGTTATTGTAATTATGAAAAATTTCTTCAAATCTGTATTGGCCACTGCCCAAACCACTTTGTAAAATTTTTTGTGGGGAGCATGGGGGCTATGTAAGTAGGCTGTTTAGGTTTTTTTATTGGTAACACCACCTCTGTATGAAAATCACTGGCTGTGGCTGCTTTGCATTGTTGTAATACTCGCCATTGTAGTGTTAGGCAGCTGGCTGTGAACACCGCGTAGGGTTGCGCAGTTGGAGGTGAGCCGCCAGCAGTGGTGGATGTGGGGAGAGAGATGGCGGAGTTTTGTAATTTGTCATGAACTGCTTTATATATTATGACTATCAAGGTAAATACATTGTTTGTTCTCTATTAATATCTTTCATTTGCTAACTATCCCTATCAGTAGTTAGTGCCTTCCGTAGTTTGAATCTTTTATTTAGCTGGTAGTAGTGGCGCTCGCTGTACTGCAGTAGTTCGAGTAATGAAGATTTTTATGAGGTAAGTGATTTCTGAAAGGTATAGTTTAATGTTACTCAGGGCCATTCTTTTGCAGGGATTTTTGAAAGTCAGATTGCGTTGCGCTAAAAATATTGTATGTCAGTTTAAGCACAGTCTTGTATAAATTGTTCAAAGGGGACGTTTCAAGTGTATGACCAGTAACGTCGAACTTCGAACTACCAGGTTATATTTCGTCGTCAGCAGAACACTGTCTAATTTGGGGTAGTTCAGAAACACCTCCAATGCTTGAATCGACAACGTAAGCTGCGAAAACATGTCACTAGACTAATTTTTCAAAGAGCGCATATCGGTAAAATTTACGTATTTTATAAACAATGAGAAAAAATTATGTCTGTGTTGAGCGAACCCTCAAGCTCTACTTCCTTAAAAACATCAGTTAAAGCCACCACAATATGAGACTACAATTGAACTTGTGAAGGTTTGGTAGCTACTACTCTTAGATATCCTTGTGATTCGGAGGTCGGCTGGTTCACTTGACTCGTAGCTGAAAGACGACGACAGCCTTTCTCAAGAATTTGAACATTTAGGGAACATCTCTCACGAGATTTAGTACTTCACTCGAGATTCCGTAAGCCCTCATCGAAAAAGACGGGGGTGGGGGGGGGGGGAATCTTTGGAATCATGTGTGTGACATCCCCTTTGAACAGTACAAGTAATCTACTCGGAAACGCTGAAGATTACAAGCTTACGTACGTCTGATTGTAGGGCATTCCATGTCAGTGTATCGGAAAACACCAGGAGCAGTAGAGGTAAGTTACCGGAAGCAAAAATGCGAACCACACCTGGTACGACGATGCAGATCATGTTACGATCAACACTGCCTTTACCTTGATCACACTACGGTGTGCCGACATGCAGGGTCCATGGATTAAAGAAGTTTTCTCCAAACCCGTACACGTCCATCCGCTCGATGCAATTTGAAACGAGACTCGTCCGGCCAGGCAACATGTTTCCCGTCATCAACAGTCCTACGTCGGTACTGACGAGCCCAGGTGAGCCTTAAAGCCTTGTGTCGTGCAGTCATCAGGGGTATATGAGTGGATCTCCGGCTTCGAAAGCTCATTTCAATGATGTTTCATTGAACGGTTCGAACGGTGACACTTGTTGATGGCCTATCTTTGAAATCTGCAGCAATTTGCGGAAGGGTTGTGCTTCTGTCACCGTGAACGAATGTCTTCCGTCATCGTTGGTTCCGTTCTTGCGGGATCTTTTTCCGGCCTTAGCGATGTCGGAGATTTGATGTTTTACCTGATTTCTGATATTCAAGGTACATTCGTGAAATGGTCGTACGGGAAAATCCCCACTTTACCACTACCTCGGAGATGCTGTGTCCAACCCCTCGTGCACCGATTACAACATCACGTTCAAACTCACTTAAATCTTGATAACCTGGCATTGTAGCAGCAGTAACTGATCTAACAACTGCGGCCAGACACTTGTTGCCTTATATAGGTGCTGCTGACCGCAGCACCGTATTCTCCCTATTTACATATCTCTGTATTTGAAAACGGATACCTACAGCTGTTTCTTTGGCGCTTCAGTGTATAAAGGTTGTTGTCATACATTAGATACCACCTGGTATTTCATGTTCAACTTTAATTATGAGACTGTTGTTTTTATAATTTTTTAACGCATCTGATTTCCCTGTTAAATACACTTCGCTTTTACTTTATTATTGTGCACACTGTAACTTTCACTGTTAGTATTTTGCATGTTTTTGGTCTATCAAAGGTGTTTGGTAAAGATATTCCGCCCTTTGCTTTGCTAATGATACATAATTCCTTCTTATATGGGCTATGTATTACTAATGTACTATCTTTGATGCTACTCTGGTGATGTGAACTTTGCCAGTGCTGTGTTCGTTTCGTTCTTCTGGACTATTTGACTTGAAGCATTGTGAGATACATTCGATAGCATTTCAAGGACGCGTTACCATATTTGTTTGGGTGGTTCGCTGTGATGACCTTGATGCTGTATCACCTTAAAAGGTAAATGAGATCTGTTTTACCTTGTAAGTCTACGATGTAATTTTGTACCCACATTTCGTAGAGGTATGTCATCTTTTTGTTAATGATATATTTTTTCTAATTTTTTCAATTTCATTGTTGACGCACATTCATTACTGTTGGTCTATGACCAAAACACGTGGATGATATATAATTTGAATAAAACAGTTGATGGTTAAGTTGCACTTTCTAAAATCCCCATTAGGCTTTGAAATATTATGTCAAGAACACACCACAATCTGCAGAATACCCAGCTGAACTCTATACATCAACAGCACTTGCCAAAAATAAGACCTTTCGTCCTGGTTCTTGTAGACAACACGTGACATGTGCGTATAAGGCCAAGCAATTGTGCTGACCAAGCATGAAAGAAGTACAGTATTACTAGTGACGCTGTCTGACTGACTAATTTATAGAATATTACCTAGACAAAGAAGGCTTCGTTTGCGCAACGATTTATAATTGGCAATGCAAAAGAAAACTGATTTTCAAGAGCTTCAGTAGTCGTCATCAACCTCTGACTTTTCCTGAGAAATGTGTGAGTAGCAGGTCTTACAGCTCACTACATGAGCTTTTCTTGCATTTTGGTCAAAAAGTGCTTCGCTTTGATCGAGCAGCTTCGTGGCCCCGTAAGCTCCCTGCTACGATTGAATGGGGATTATAAAAGTAACACCGAAATATGACTTGAACTGAAAATGCCCCTTCAGTCCGGGACCGCGCTGCTGCTGCGAGGGCAGATTCGAATCCTGCCTCCGGCATGGATGTGTGTGATGTCCTTAGGTTTGTTACGTTTACGTAGTTCTAAGTCTAGAGGACTGATGACCTCAGATGTTAAGTCCCATAGTGCTTGGAGAAATTTGAACCATTTGAAAATGTCCTCACATATACAATGTTTAAATTCATGAAATGAACTAGTGACGCTGTCTGACTGACTAATTTATAGAATATTACCTAGACAAAGAAGGCTTCGTTTGCGCAACGATTTATAATTGGCAATGCAAAAGAAAACTGATTTTCAAGAGCTTCAGTAGTCGTCATCAACCTCTGACTTTTCCTGAGAAATGTGTGAGTAGCAGGTCTTACAGCTCAATGACGTGAAATGGACATGTTTGCCAATATTCTTATTAACAGTTTACAGATACAAGAAATCAATTAATCACAGTTCATAGAATGACGAAGTGCGACCCTGCCAGCTACAACTCGGCATAAACTTGGTTAAACACCAAAATGGAGACAACGAAATTAATTCATTTGAAAAGTATTTGAATATAAACCAAACGGTTATAACTAGAAAATAGTTAGCCGTGTTAGCACGTGCAACGTTTCTGCTCAGAAACAGCTGATACACAGCGTTTCAATACGTACCGTAATGAGACAGAGAAACTTCTATATGCAGCGGAAAACATCGAATAGAGCCAATTATAAAGAGTGTGACGAAGTTAAATGTTTTACTTTTCGGACGAATTAACAATAAGCAAGTACCATACCATACACTGAATCCGATGCTCTTCACAAAGGCACAAAGACAATATATGATTTAGAATCATGAAATTTTCGTTGAAATTCTTTACTGTAAACTCGCAATGCTGACCAAGAAAATAATTACACGTGAACAAACGATCTCTGTGAATGATTACCAAATGTGCTCCACCAGCACAAACTGCTCTTTACAACATCGCCATACCCCAAAAAGCGTACAGTGCCGCCAGACTGCCAATACAAGACATCCAATTGTCAAACACTACTGTGTTTTTCAAATATGCTACTCGTGTTCTGCAGCGGTAACTAACCAACCGACTAAACCAGAATTTGGTGAGTTCTTCCAAAATATTTTATAAAATGCTTCAAAGCCGAACTATGCTGGTGGCAATTAATAAGCAGGTACAGGAACGAAGCTTTGCAGGAAACCTGCGGTGCACAATATGCGAAATAACTTAATAGCGAAAGTTGTAAATGTAGTGGGCAACATTCATCACGCTTACTTTGCTACTGAGAGTGGATTTGGAATGTGTTTTGCAGGAAGACCAGCAAACGGCCGTCAGAATCGATCCTATAACACTATACTAAAAGGACAAAATTTAACACAGAATTACAGTTCACAAAAAAACGGACACATTGTCCTTCTTAACCCAGAATGGAAGTATGACATCATGGCTTAAGTATAAATAGTTATACTGTCACTGAAGTAAGCCAAGAGACCTGCAAAATGTATTGCCACATACCACACTGAAGGCAATCATAAACAATTATCGCTCAGTGGTGAGCTGTGAATTTGACAACTGACATTTAAATGCATGAGGTGCAACTACGAAGCACAAGGAAAATTTAATTATGGCTCTTCAGTAATCCTTTAAAATAGCTGGCGATATTTACAATTCTTGAAGGACAACAACACAGAACAGCGGCAAATACACATTGATGGAAAAAAATCGTAACACCAAGCAGGAGTTGTGCAACATAAACGAAAGTTTGGTAGGCATGTTTCCACATCTCAAAGATAATGTCTAATCAAACTTGGCGCCAGTCACATAAGATTGGCGCTATTATTAGCATGCAAATCAGATTTGCTTTAAATGCTCTCGTAAACGTTAGCTACCTTTGAGACTGGACGTGGAGACGTGATGTTAGTCAAGAATGCCTTTAAGGTGACGAAGACGTCATTACAACAGCTCACTGAATAAGAACGAGGCCGTGGAATAGGGCTACGAGAAGCTAGATGTTCCTTCTGCGATACTGCAGAAAAACTTGGCAGGATTGTAGCCACTGTAAATAATTGCTGGCAGTAGTGGCCACTTGAATCCAAAGTTGCCAGAAGACCAAACTCCGGACGTCAATGTGGCTCTACGACAAAGAAGACCATTGTGTTCGGAATATGCCTGTGGCGAATCGCAGTGTATCTGCAGCAGCAATCTGAGCCGAAATTGCCACGGAAGTGACATAATGAATTGTTATAAATCGGTTACTTCAAGTATAGCTCCGAGCCAGAGTCCATGTAGCGTGAATTGCACTGACCAGAAACCACCACCATTAGAGACGTCAGTAATGTCCCACAATAGATCATTCGAGAGCAATGTGGACATCATTTGCGTTTTCCGATGAAAGATGGTTCTACCTCCGTGCCGGGGACGGTTTTGTTTTGGTTAGAATGAGACCAGTTGGGGGCCTGCAACCAACCTGCCTATGTGCTAGACACACTGGACTTACAAAAATGGTTCAAATGGCTCTGAGCACTATGGAACTTAACATCTGAGGTCATCAGTCTCCTAGAACTTAGAACTACTTAAACCTAACTAACCTAAGGACATCACACACATCCACGCCCGAGGCAGGATTAGAACCTGCGACCGTAGCGGTCGCGCGGTTCCAGACTGAAGCGCCTAGAACTGCTCAGCCACCCTGGCCAGCACTGGACTTACACCTGGAATTCTGGTATGAGGTGCGATTTCGTATGACAACGAGAACACTCTCGTGGTTTTTCCACGCACCCTTACTACAAATCTACACTTCGATATGGTGATTCAACCTGTTGTGCGGCCATTCATGAACAGGATTCCACGTGGTGTTTTTCAACAGGATGACGCTCGGCCGCATACCGCTGTTGCAACCCAACATACTATACGGAGTGTCGACGTTTTACCTCGCCTGCACAATCGCCAGATCTGTCTCCAATCGAGCACATATGGGACATTATCGCACGACAACTCCAACGTCATCCGCAACTAGCGTTAACTCTACCTGTACAGACCCGACAAGCGCTACAGGTTTGGAACTCCATCCCACAAACTGCAACAATGCACGGATGTTTGCTTGTTTGCGTTCAACGCTCTGGGACTACACTGTACAAACATTTCACATTTTCAATAGTCTATCTCGCGTTTACATTAACCAGTGGTGTTGCAATGTTAATAAGCTGTATATGTAATCCAGACAAATGTATTCCCACAACTTAGTTACTCCATATTAATTGTTTTTTGGTCGCTACAATTTTTTTTTACCATCCTTGTATGGTATTGGTCAGAAATAAGCTGCCAATTAAGCAAAAGATTTAAATGGGTGAAATGTAACTATATCATATTATGATGAACATAATTGTGGCTCAGCAGTGAGCTATCAATTTATTAGGTGATTCTCAAATGCATAGAGTGCAACATCAAAGGAAGATAAATAAATATTTAAAATAATAATAAACATGAAATAACACAAGGCATTGATGAGTACAAAGTTTTCATCACAAGTAACGTTTCTAATGGCTGTATCGTGGCTCGGCAGTCTCTGTAATAGCAGGTCAGAGTAGTGTTTCCCATTTTATACGCATTATATAAAAATTAAAATCGATGACAAGAATAAGATTCAAATACGCAACCCAATAATTTTGCAGGAAGTTCAAACATGATATAAGTTAAAATCAAAATATTACTAACAGGAACAGAATATGAGATATTAACATCATCCCCTACTGTGGCTCTAGACTCTCTACAGATTTTCGTTCATGGGCTGTAATACAGAACGGAAAATGGAAACAATTAATGGTATTGTCACAATATAGTCTCCTAAAACAGCCACAATAAAGAAGTCGTGCAAATCTGTAATAATATGACAAGGCAAACCAAAATTTTTGCATAAGATCTGACCTAACAGCTAAACCGCAGTCAAGACCATTTGTGATGTTAATACTGAAACTCAGTACAATAGCCATTAATAATAAAAGTGTAATGTGTTCACATGCGTTCAACTCCTTGCTTCCCTGACCTCCACCTTGGCTGATATCTTCAAAGGTAATTCACTGTCAGCTTTTCAGTCACCAACACGTATAACACAACGAATTTCTCTGTATAGTGATAGAGAATCGCTACTGATCTGAAGTCGCAAAATTGATATAGTTAGGCGCAAACCCTGGCACATCAAACTTTACAGTGATTCTGGGACGCTGCACTATTGAGGGAACACTGTGATTCCCCATTACACGAGACTAAAGAAAACTTTTGATGTCTTAAGTAGACTGAGTCATGGCTGTAGTGGTAATCCAGTATACATCTGTCCTGGCGGCCGAACTAGGCTGCAGTGGATAGATCTATAGCCGGCACCCCTCTTTCTGCAGTCCGTTCAACATCACCTTTGCTGGAAAGCGTCTCTAGCTTCTGTTCTCAGTGAGTACCACTCTGCTCGGATTTGTCATGTGAGAAGTGCTCCTCCAGCACGAAAGCTGGCTCAAGTGGTCAAGTAACCAGCCTGTAAAGCAATTATGTGGGTACATCAAGTATAATTCAGAAAAGATGCAAATTGTAAGCTTCAAATACTACATGTTAGGTTCCTGAATGTAACACTTCCCACCAAAAAAGATGTGCCAGAGTCAACAAACTAGTGGATTTCAGCAAATTATGTTCACTCTTACTTCCTCTAATACAAATGGAGGCAACTTGCATACCTCTCCTCTTGCGAAGATGTCTCATAGCTGTCGTGAGATCGGTTTGCAGTCTGCCGGCTGCAAGCATCAGCGTGCAGGAAGTAAACAGTGTATGACGAGGTGGCTAATGGAAAGATTTCATTGCTAGTAAGATTGAAAATACGCAATATATTTATACCACTTGAGTTTATTTCCATTTAAAGAACCAAAAGTTGAAGGAAAAGGTTCTCAGAGTCACTCTACGGTCATTATTAAAGCAGTCTTTCTGGATGCTAATTATTTTTGGAGTACCGCAAAAGTCGTAGTAAAACAATCCACATGATCATAGAATTCACACGAAATTCTCACAAAATAGCACAATAAGGTCATCCCAGGCCAAATTTTATAAATTGCTCCGAATTAATGCGAGATCACGTCTCACACACATATTCTCGTACTGCCTCATCTCAAACCTATCACAGGGGGGTAGTGAGCGATCTTAACAATTGGCGTCTGCCCACTCAGGGTGAACCTGTGATTGGTGTGTAGTTTTCTCAAATTACTATCAACATTAACGGAAATTTGTATTTATTATTTATGTGTGGATTTAAAGTTACTGAAATGCTTATTAACAAGTTGGCAGTGCAAGTAACATCAGAACCACGGCTGGAGATGTATATTACTATTTAAACAGTAAATATAAATGAGGATAGCAGTGCTGATTCGTTCCAAGCATCACAGGTGAATTTCTGTTGTCTCTCTGGGTTCCAGCAAGATATACCTCCAGTCCACCCCACCGTTCTCACATTCTGAGACCATCCGTCGCGTGTCATAACGTGCGCGTTTCTTCCTCACTTACAGTTGTAACACTACGCTACTGCGTACGATACTTATTTAAGCCTGTACTATGGTATGTTGACGGGCTTCACCTTATAAGAAAGGATTTTGGTATATATGTTGACCGCGTGTACCAGAATGGAGGCAAAATCAGACTTTCGCCCACTCAGTAACAACAATGATACGTCGAGCAAGCCTGAAGTGCAACTACACGTTATGACGGACAAGAAACAACACAGCAGATGCTACCAATTTGTTAATAAAACGGTCGCCAGCCTAATTAGGCATTAACTGAGTTTCTTCCCTGTACAAGTCGCTGTACTTTCATACAAAACAACACGTGATAACACTGCATAAGATGGTAACATTAGAACCAGAAAATTTACTGAACTAATAATTTCACTTTCTGTACTAATACGGACAAGCCATAATTACACAGCAATACACTATAATGTTTACTACAAACTTCGTACTGTCCATTGATCTGATTAAAATCGGGCATAGGTTACCCTAGAAATAGCACTTTCGAAACACACATACAATGTCAATTTTGAAAAAGGTAAAACACTAATAACTTTTGGTTTTATACTTACTTTAACTTTGCTGGTCAAATCAGTTCAGTACACTTCAGAATTTAAATGAATAGAAAAGAAAAAGGGGGTGGGGGGACCCTGAAACTGTTATGATCACTGTACTGGAATTTTAATTATTGAGATCATGAAGCACTCAAGATTTACAATATATGACTTACTACTCTTTTTGTCTTATTTCCTGCTCATTTAATTACCATTTTATCTGCCTCAAATAATTAAACTTCATTACTAAACCAATTTCAACATTACCTTCCAACTTCGCCAGACCTATATATTCATTAACAACAAAGTTCTTTAAACATCATTCTAACACAGAAAGGTCTGCAGGTAAGTATTATTAACATAAATTTCAAATCTTCATTTCGGGACACTCGGATTGCACAACATGTGGAAAGGACCCTGTCTAGGTTTGTGATGAGGATAATTAAATGAAAGGACAGTTCTGGTAAAAGTTAAGTTGTTATTGAACAGTCAGGAACAAAAGTAACACTGGTCCACACGAATACAGTACTAAAGGTTTCAAGCTGTTCGTGTCGATGCGGCGGTTGGCGGGCGGCGAGATGGCGAGGCGCAAAACACACATACAATCACAGCTATGGCTTTTGATGTATCGGCACTTTGCTTCTTCTTAGCGTGGCAATATTTTTCCATTTAGTGCCTATGGAATATAGCCATGCTGTATAGTCGTCGGAAACGGCACATCCGAGGCTCAATGAAATCACGTTTTCCAGGAGAGCCTCCTCGATCCAGAGCGTGTTTCTCCGACCGATGCCCAACTCCGACTACTACCGCTGAGCCCATTATGCCGTGCCGCGCCCGTGTGCATTTTCCCGCGCTCGCCTACCATCCACCTTTTACCGCTCCCCTACAGACAGGGTATTCACCAGAGGTTTTACATTCTACATATCCTAATACATTGCCTACGTATGGACCAGTCGCACAATTACTACTTTAACATCTTACAACAGTTTCAACATTTCTTACATTTCAATTTTGTTATAACATGGCTTGAAATTTGACATAAATATTAATATTCACATCGAAAGTGGTTTATAGTTTCCTCAACACAACGACATGAAAAGAAAAAAGAAATGAAATCAGAACATTGCTTACACTAATTTATCGAAAATCAGAAGAAAACATTATTATATGTACAGTTGTAGTTGTTACACATGCCCCTGATTCCAGTAAATTTCACTAAGTGCAAATTTGATGGGAAAACTAAATTTTACATTTATACAGAGGTTCTGAATCTTTATGTGAATGTCAAAAAAATATTTATACCACCAACTTCCTTTTACTCACATTATATAGGTCTACACTTTTTTAACATATCAAGAACATTTACTTATCATTTACTTAAGTGCCTTTGGCACAGTCCAACCTCCTATCACAACATTATGTAAATAGCAAATTACTCATTTTTACTAAATTTCTCAAAGAAATAATTTCAAAATCTGGAACACAAACACTTAACTACATAAGCAAATGCAAATATCTGTATACACTATAAGACAATTTATTGCTGCTTGCTTGAATGGTAGTCCATTTCCTTACTTACTAAAAAAAAACACACAATATTTAGAAAATTCACTACATATATTTGCTGCCCATTATTCAGATTTGGGCAGTCCATTTCGCATCATTTTACCACATCACCTGTACCACACTTACAATTCTCCATTGACTATTTATCTGCCCTCGTTGGTGTTTGGTAGTCCTTCTTTTACTTGGCTTGCAGCATTTACCCTTTCTTTTCAGTCCTTTTCGCCATACATCTTTACATTTACAATACATTTGGTAATCTGAAACTCACATAAGTACATTAGCACACTGATATTGGTACACATACATTTACAAAGATTAGTTACATTTGGAATAAATTCGTTTCAGCATAAGATACAGCACATTTACTGCAAATTGCTTTCTGAGTGTACTTAGGTCACTCACTCCTAGGAACATACAGTTTCAGGTCCACAACATTTCTTACACCTAAAGGTTTTTTTGATTTTGGGTAGATCAGGTAGTAAGCATTATCGTGTGGAATGTTCTGTATTACATACAGCCCATTGTAAATATATTTAAATTTGGAAATTTCATTGTTCATTTCACTAGATTTTTCGTGGGTTTTCAAAAGAACATAATCCTCAATTTTAAATTTTGAAACTTTCAGATTTTTATCATGTCTTTTAGATCTAAATTCAGCTTTTTGCTTTGCCCTATTTCTGACTAAATCTTTCTTTTGACTCAGCCCCAAACTTGTACAAGGTGGAAACTCTAGTTTTTCTTCAATTAAACTTTTACTCCTGCTGCCTAACAAAATTTCTTCCAGTGGGAACCCAGTAGTTTCATGATGTACTGTGTTCATGACGTTCTCAAAGTCCAATATAAATCTGCCCCAGACTCCAAATCATGCCCCTTCCTGTTTTTTTTTCCACAACGCACCTTGGTCGACTGTGGCATCGTCACAAGATACGTTCCTGACCTGTGAACCATTTATATCTGGCGGCTTTTTAGGCTTCTGGAGTTCAAAGTCTTTACTTACTTGAACTCGTTGCAAAATAAACACTGAGTCGTCCGGTGGCTCTTTCTTTCTTTGTTCAGTCTCAACATCTGGATTTTGTTTTGAAACTTCGTCATCATAAGGTACTATATCGTAATTAGCTGTATTCCCATTATTTTCACTATTACCGAAATATTCGTCATCTGAACTATCATCCGAATCCGACCATTCTGGATCGCTTTCAGATTCTAACATAAAAGCTTTTCTGAGACAGGCACTAAGTTCTCCCTCTGCATTTTCGTCAGGCTTTAATTTTAATTCAATATTCTCTTTTGGCAAAACGGCCTCGTTATCAGCTTTATTCACATCCACTGTTACTTCATATTTAGTGTAATCCTTGTGGACTTCAATTACTTTTAGGTATTCACCTGCCTCTTCCCCACGGTGCCTTTCGGTAGCAGCTTGTACTGTTGGCGGATCATTAACGGAAGTTACTTCCTCGCCTATGCTCAGCATTACATCCTCCAATTCCTTCCTATCTTTAACTTTCGTCCTATAGGCAGCACGCGTACTTTGCGCGGCGCTATTTACTCTCTCCTCTTTAAATTCGGGCCACGTCACCTTATCGACGTCCCTACTATCTCCTTTTTCACTAATTAACCTCCTTGCCTCATACTCCTTCTTAAAATCCTCCCACTTACATTGCTTGAGGCCCTTGTACAGATCGTCGATCTGCACACGCCAATTACAGGGTGTTTCAAAAATGACCGGTATATTTGAAATGGCAATAAAAACTAAACGAGCAGCGATAGAAATACACCATTTGTTGCAATATGCTTGGGACAACAGTACATTTTCAGGCGGACAAACTTTCGAAATTACAGTAGTTACAATTTTCAACAACAGATGGCGCTGCAAGTGATGTGAAAGATATAGAAGACAACGCAGTCTGTGGGTGCGCCGTTCTGTACGTCGTCTTTCAGCTGTAAGTGTGTGCTGTTCACAACGTGCAAGTGTGCTGTAGACAACATGGTTTATTCCTTAGAACAGAGGACTTTTCTGTTGTTGGAATTCCACCGCCTAGAACACAGTGTTGTTGCAACAAGACGAAGTTTTCAACGGAGGTTTAATGTAACCAAAGGACTGAAAAGCGATACAATAAAGGATCTGTTTGAAAAATTTAGACGGACTGGGAACGTGGCGGATGAACGTGCTCGAAAGGTAGGGCGACTGCGTACGGCAACCACAGAGGGCAACACGCAGCTAGTGCAGCAGGTGATCCAACAGCGGCCTCGGGTTTCCGTTCGCCGTGTTGCAGCTGCGGTCCAATTGACGCCAACGTCCACATATCGTCTCATGCGCCAGAGTTTACACCTCTATCCATACAAAATTCAAACGCGGCAACCCCTCAGCGCCGCTACCATTGCTGCACGAGAGACATTCGCTAACGATATAGTGCACATGATTGATGACGGCGATATGCATGTGGGCAGCATTTGGTTTACTGTTGAAGCTTATTTTTACCAGGATGGCTTCGTCAATAAACAAAACTGGCGCATATGGGGAACCGAAAAGCCCCATGTTGCAGTCCCATCGTCCCTGCATCCTCAAAAAGTACTGGTCTGGGCCGCCATTTCTTCGCAATGAATCATTGGCCCATTTTTCAGATCCGAAACGATTACTGCATCACGCTATCTGGACATTCTTCGTGAATTTGTGGCGGTGCAAACTGCCTTAGACGACACTGCGAACATCTCGTGGTTTATGCAAGATGGTGCCCGGCCACATCGCACGGCCGACGTCTTTAATTTCCTGAATGAATATTTCGATGATCTTGTGATTGCTTTGGGCTATCCGAAACATACAGGAGGCGGCGTGGATTGGCCTCCCTGTTCGCCAGACAAGAACCCCTGTGACTTCTTTCTGTGGGGACACTTGAAAGACCAGGTGTACCGCCAGAATCCAGAAACAATTGAACAGCTGAAGCAGTACATCTCATCTGCATGTGAAGCCATTCCGCCAGACACGTTGTCAAAGGTTTTTGGTAATTTCATTCAGAGACTACGCCATATTATTGCTATGCATGGTGGATATGTGGAAAATATCGTGCTATAGAGTTTCCCAGACCGCAGTGCCGTCTGTTGTTGAAAATTGTAACTACTGTAATTTCGAAAGTTTGTCTGCCTGAAAATGTACTGTTGTCCCAAGCATATTGCAACAAATGGTGTATTTCTATCGCTGCTCGTTTAGTTTTTATTGCCATTTCAAATATACCGGTCATTTTTGAAACACCCTGTACTTACTTCCGCTAATTCATTCTCGCCATTTACTTTATTGCTAACACTGCTAACCGCACCTCTCTGTGTATCCACTGTTCCATCTACTATTTCCTTCGCCACGGAATTACCACTCGTAATGTATTCACTAGCTCTTACGGCTATGTTCGTACCTAATGCTGCCGCATTGCTAGCGGCTTCTCTCTGAACAGCTGTTCTGCTAGGCTGGGCCATTGCCCTCTGATGCTCCACTCGCCTGTTAACATGTACTACTCTGCGCGGCAAAGATGACTCATCGGCGCTCGCACCTGACGCTTGTTCCGCAACAACACATTGCGTCGTTCCACGCCTGTCTCTAACCTGTCTCCTAACTTTACTGTCAGTTCGGTAACATTTCTTAAATCGGGGCCGGTATGTACTGTCCGCTTCCGTTTGGCCCGCAACGTTCGCGGAAATCAGTTTTGCCGCGTCGTTATTATTTTGCGCGGTGTACCCTCTACCGCGACCTGGATAACTTCCTCTTCCTCTACCTCCACCTCTCTGTATCATATTGACGCGAAACCCATCGCCGTCATTTCTCTTGTCATTATTACGGCTATTCCTGTTACTAAAATTTTGATGATTGGCGTGACTTTCGCGCCAATGGTCTTCGTCTTTGACCCTTTCGAGAAACGCTTGGAAGCTGCGATGATTGCTTCCCACGTATCTCTTCGAATCTTCTGGAAGCTTTTTATATAGCTCCCATATGATTTCCGAATCGGATCTTCTCCCTCTTAAATGCGTCAACTTCCGGTACCAATATTCGCAGAAATCTTTCAAAGAATTCCTGCCCCAGTTATCATGAAGCTTGGCCATGATAAACTCGCGTCATAAATGATCCTGTTTTTGTTCAGACCAATATTCTTCCGTAAACTTTTGCTTAAATTCTTCGAACGTCATTCTTTCAGTATTCAAATTAATTCCCCAGCGCTTAGCGTTACCTGCTAAGGCGCTAATTACTACGTTTACCTTTTCCTGACCAGACAAGTGTTCAGGAAACATTCTCTCGCAATTTTTGATGAAATCTAACGAATGCCATCCGCTATGTTTCTTGGCGGGATCGAAGCGTTCCTCACCTTCTAACAGCTTCGTAAGTGGTGTGCCATTATAGACAACACTAGGTCTATCATTAATTTTACTCTCAAGATCGAATATTTTGCCTTGAATTTTAGAAGTATTTTGTTCACAATTTAGTACACATCCGTTAACTTTCTCACCTAAATCTCTTTCAGTGTCTGAAACTGCCTTTTTCATTTGTGAGATTCCGTGTTGACATTCGTTTACGATCTCAGTTTTAAGACCGAAAACTTTTTCGTCTACTTTTGTTTCAACCAGAGGCTCTACTTTCTCTTGGATGTTGAGGATTTCAACGTCAAATCTACTGTTAATGTTGTCAATGTCCCCCTGCATAGTATCCATATTCTTGTTAATTGTGTCAATTTGAAATTTCATAGTATTTACTACAGAGCTTAAATTACCCACTTTTTGTTCTACCTGTTCTATTTGTTTACTAATTTTAATTCCTTGTTCTTCGACCTGTGCTTTAAGCTGACCTACATGTGTTTTAAGCTGATGGCTCTGTGTTTTAAGCTGCTCATCAACGTGTGTTTTAAGTTGACTAACCTGACTGCTAACTTGTTTTTGAAGCTGATCATTCTGTGTTTTGAGCTCATCAACATGTGTTTTAAGCTGATCATTCTGTGTTTTGAGCTGCTCGTCAACGTGTGTTTTAAGCTGACTAACCTGATTACCGACTTGTTTCTGAAGCTGATCATTCTGTCCTGCAATTAGTTTGGTTAATTATTCAAATAAATCGTTCATGCTTAAAATTTTCACACTGTTTTGTTCTACGGAATCTGTGTGTTCCGATCCTACTTCAAAAGTTTCTTTCGGTTCTTTCTTTATCTGTGGTGAATCAAACATGTCAGTGGATTCATTCACATACCCGCTATCATCTACAAAGTCACCCTCTACTTCTTGTTTTATCACTTGCTGTGTTCGAGGCACTCTCGACATTTCAATCTGTTCGTTAACGTGTTCGTGATATTGTATGTACGCCAATTGTCTTTTGCTAACGCCATCAGTTATCTGGCCGCGTAAACTCCTGCTACTGCTATGCCCAACTTCCATTACGCTCGGCACATCTACCTTGTCTACTTTCCTATCCGTACTGAATGCAAATTACACCACACTACTATACTTGACGTTCACTGCTATTTACCTTACTAAATATTATTGCAATTCGTGCCACTGAACATCCACTGTTCGGTATTCACATTAATTTGTGATCGACATCAACTGGATGTCCTGTCACCGGGAAGCCACTTGTAACACTACGCTACTGTGTATGATACTTATTAAAGCCTGTACTATGGTATGTTGACGGGCTTCACCTTATAAGAAAGGATTTTGGTATATATGTTGACCGCGTGTACCAGAATGGAGGCAAAATCAGACTTTCGCCCACTCAGTAACAACAATTATACGTCGAGCAAGACTGAAGTGCAACTACACGTTATGACGGACAAGAAACAACACAGCAGATGCTACCAATTTGTTAATAAAACGGTCGCCAGCCTAATTAGCCATTAACTGAGTTTCTTCCCTGTACAAGTCGCTGTACTTTCATACAAAACAACACGTGATAACATTTCATAAGATGGTAACTCTTAGAACCAGAAAATTTACTGAACTAATAATTTCACTTTCTGTACTAATATGGACAAGCCATAAATACACAGCAATACACTATAATGTTTACTACAAACTTCGTACTGTCCATTGATCTGATTAAAATCGGGCATAGGTTACCCTAGAAATAGCACTTTCGAAACACACATACAATGTCAATTTTGAAAAAGGTAAAACACTAATAAATTTTGGTTTTATACTGACTTTAACTTTGCTGGTCAAATCAGTTCAGTACACTTCAGAATTTAAATGAATAGAAAAGAAAAAGGGGGTGGGGGGACCCTGAAACTGTTATGATCACTGTACTGGAATTTTAATTATTGAGATCATGAAGCCCTCAAGATTTACAATATATGACTTACTACTCTTTTTGTCTTATTTCCTGCTCATTTAATTACCATTTTATCTGCCTCAAATAATTAAACTTCATTACTAAACCAATTTCAACATTATCTTCCAACTTTGCCAGACCTATATGTTCATTAACAACAAAGTTCTTTAAACATCATTCTAACATAGATAGGTCTGCAGGTAAGTATTATTAACATAAATTTCAAATCTTCATTTCGGGACATTCGGATTGCACAACATGTGGAAAGGACCCTGTCTAGGTTAGTGATGAGGATAATTAAATGATAGGACAGTTCTGGGAAAGTTAAGTTGTTATTGAACAGTCAGGAACAAAAGTAACACTGGTCCACACGAATACAGTACTAAAAGTTTCAAGCTGTTCGTGTCGATGCGGCAGTTGGCGGGTGGCGAGATGGCGAGGCGCAAAGCACACATACAATCGCAGCTATGGCTCTTGATGTATCGGCACTTTGCTTCTTCTTAGCGTGGCAATACTTTTCCATTTAGTGCCTATGGAATATAGCCATGCTGTATAGTCGTCAGAAACGGCACATCCGAGGCTCAATGAAATCATGTTTTCCAGGAGAGCCTCCTCGATCCAGAGCGTGTTTCTCCGACCGATGCCCAACTCCGACTACTACCGCTGAGCCCATTATGCCGTGCCGCGCCCGTGTGCATTTTCCCGCGCTCGCCTACCATCCACCTTTTACCGCTCCCCTACAGACAGGGTATTCACCAGAGGTTTTACATTCTACATATCCTAATACATTGGCACCGTATGGACCAGGCGCACAATTACTACTTTAACATCTTACAACAGTTTCAACATTTCTTACATTTCAATTTTGTTATAACATGGCTTGAAATTTGACATAAATATTAATATTCACATCGAAAGTGGTTTATAGTTTCCTCAACAACAATGACATGAAAAGAAAAAATAAATGAAATCATAACATCGCTTACACTAATTTATCGAAAATCAGAAGAAAAAATTATTATATGTACAGTTGTAGTTGTTACACAGTGACATGAATCTTCCAGTACTAAATGTTAAAACGTTGCAACAAAAATATCATTAATGTAGGCGTAGATGTGATATGGTCTTGGAAACTGACATAGGGCCGGGAGAGCGGTATGCTGGCCACATGCCCCTCCATATCCACATCCGATGACACCTGTGGCCTCAGGATGATACGGCGGCCAGCGGTCCCGTTGAGCCTTCGAGGCCTGTTAAGGTGGATATTAGTTCAGTTTTAGTAGATGTGATATAAACGCCAAATAGCCCAAAACCAAGAAGTATTTTTAAGGTTTCTTAGCTTTGAAAAATTTACAAAATTTAAAACATGTGACTAGTTACAGATTTACTAAGGCGTTATCTGCACTACCACATGACATTTTCCTACTATTTTGCTTTCATTATTTCAAAATTTCTTTAATTTTTAAGGCGCTCGTCGGTACTGTCGATATACAACATACACATGTAACTAATTGTAAGAAAAATTTGGCTCTGGTAAGATAATGTTTCAACTGTTTAGTAATCCTCTTTGTTCTCTCTCTTCATGCAAATGCAGCAAAAAAACAATTTTCGTACTCAACCCTTACGACACCTCCACTCCACGTCCATCAGTTTATTTTCTGGTGTTACTTGCAGAGCCATATGTTGATTCATAGGCGCTTGTGTCTTTCAGGCGTTGTTGGCATCTATTTTCCACTCCTGATGATCTTGGTACACAAAACACGCTTTAAATAGTACAAATATTAAAGACATATAGTGTCACAATCCCCCTAAAACAGAGAAAACATTACAGTAATATTAATTAAATAAATGATAAATAATCACAACACAATAACTTGAGTGCTAATCACACAATATTCACTTCTATTCCATAGAAAAGTAGATGCCTGATTTGCTTGAGTACATTACGTGTCCTCGTACGACTCGTCGCACACCACGCAGCTATGCGTCATCGGCATTCCGCCCTGTCAAATGCCACGGCTAAGATGTTGCCGAAACAGCTGGTGGCTGGCAGTTCGTCGTTCCACACATTCTTAGCCACGTCTCCAGTACTGCTCCTATCTACACAACTGGTTTTAACAGTCCATGCACTGTGCACTCGTTTTACAAAGCCTCTCTCTTACTTCAAATACATAATATATACACAATTCGAGGACCTGTCACAAGAAATTAGAAAAAAAATTTAATTACCTCACAACAAACACTAAATTTAAGTACACTCCTAACAGTCTAAACAGCTACATTCGTTTCACCTACGTTTTTTCATTCTACTATAACACGACCAGAAGTTGTCATTTGAAAGTGTTATGCTCTTGAACCTAAATCCCAGGTCCACAGTCTTTCCAAAAAATACAGACTTCAGAAAACATTTTCTGCCTCTTTGTCAATGGTCTCAGCATTGTTTTATGCTAATCATAACCTGTTAATTGACATACATGATCATTAATTATATCACTAATATTATACAGAGTGTACATAATGTTGGGAACACTTTCAATTATTTATTGCACAAGAACCAAACATTGTACAGATATAATAATATGATACATATGTCATTTTGACGAGAAACCCTGAAAGTTTTTTTTTTCATGTATACCGCCACAGCATAGTATGTTAATTTGCCGATAGTCAGCGCTAGTCGCAAACATGGCGAGTTCAGATGCGGAGCGAGCTTTCTGTGTGTTGGAGTTCGACAAAAACAAGTGTGCTACAACGGAAGTTTAGAATCAAGTATGGTAAGAAGCCACTAACAAGGAGGTCTATTTACCACTGGCACAACAAATTCGTTACCACGGGTTGCTTCTGCCCGGCAAGGAGAGGCAGACATCCCAGTGTGAGTGAAGTGAATGTGGAGCGCATACGAGAGACATTCGTAAGGAGTCCAAAGAAATCGGTACATCGTGCAACCCGTGAACACGAAATGGCTCTAATGGCCGTGGGGAAAGTGCTGTGACAGAAGCTGTTTATGAAATCATTCAAATTGGAGCTTCAACCACTCTGGGACGTCCGCTTCTCTTTGCCGTGGTAACGAATTTGTTGTGCCAGTGATAAATTGCCTTCCTTGTTGATGGCTTCTTACTGTACTTGATTCTAAACATCCGTTGAACACTTGTTTTTGTAGAACTTCAACACACACAAAGCTCGATCTGCACCTGAATTCGTCTAGCGCTAACTATCGACTAATTACCAAACTACGCTGTGGCGGTATACATGAAAAAAAAACTTTCATGTTTCTCTTCAAATGGCATATGTATGATATCTGTACAATGTTTGGTTCTTGTGCAATACATAACTGAAAGTTTTCCAGGACTTTAGGTACACCCTGTATAAAAGTATGTGTTTCAGTCAACTAGCACAGTTTTTTTTCAGTTAGCAAAATAAATTAATTGCGACTGTAGAACAAAACATTTATTTTTTGTTTTGTATTGGTCGCGGTTCGTCTTCACCCTTTAAGTGACTCTGTTCTTAAATTTTCATTTACAGCATCTACTTCTGACATTAATTCATTACCTTTATCTTCATTCTCTCCCATTTCATCGCCATATTCTTGAACATTATTGAAATCACAAATAAACTCTCCTACCGTTTCATCCTCAGTATTTAGCTAATTCTTTTCGGTACTCAGGTTTCTAAATATTAACAGTTTTTTCTAGTCTGTCAATTCACACGTTATTTAAGTCATTTCAGTTTTAATTTCTTTACGAGTGTCTCCTAAACAGTGGATCACCAGATCCAATGGCTCATTAGATTCATCAGTCCCATTATTAGTTTGCTTTATCTCTTTATTAGTTTCGGTTAACTAATTGTCAGTTTGGTTTAACTAATTATTATTTTGTTCACTGTTTATTTTTAATTCCCTAAAAAATTCTGTTGACCACTTCATTTTTATTTTGATCCCTTTTTCTATGAAAATCCCTTAACATGTGACTCTTTTCGAGTTATAAAAACTCAAACTCACATTGATTGTTAAGTTCCAACACCAATCTCATTGTTACAACTAATATAAGTCTCTCTATTCAATAAGAATTCCTTCATCACTAAGCTCTTGTTCCTCACCTACTTCAACATTTTCCTCATTTACTACACAATGACATTTACATTATCGTTAATATTGTTAGTCAGGTCATTAAAATTGCATTCATTATTATCAGTGTCTTGATTACTGAGCTAAACACCCATATTGTCATTAACAGGGCTCATCTTGCCTTATCTGTTTTGGCAATAATTATATACAAAAAAATTATAAGTCTTAAAAACACTAACTCACTTTTTCTAAAACTGTGAAAATATTTATTTTCTTTAACAAAAATATAAACCAACTTAACATAAATCATTCGAGATTAACACACGCACTCATTAGAACATCATCCAAGGCAACTATGATAAATAACACACAGATTCACGTATTGTCTCCTTTGAAAACTATCACAGACTGGTAGTGAGCTGTCTTAACAGTTTGGCGTCTGCCCACTCAGGGTGCACATGTGATCGGTCTGTGATTATCATAACTATCAACATTAACTGGAACTTGTGTTTATTCTTTATGTGAGGATTTAAAATTATTGAATTTTTTTAACAAACTGGCAGTGCAAGTAACACCACAAGCATGGCTGGAGATGCGTATTACCACTCAAACATTAAATATAAAGAATGACAGCTACGTTAATTCGCTCCAAGCGTCGCAGGTGAATTCCTGTTGTCTCTATAGGTTCCACAATGATACGCCTGCTCCTCATCCCAATGCCCTTATGACCTGTGAAAATCTGTCTCGTGACAAAACGTGAACGCTTCTCGCTACCTTACATTGACATCAGCCTTCCTACACTGGATGGTAGCAATAAAAACGTAATGAAACGTAGCCCATAATGTGTCAGTACCTCAGTGTCCTTTCTTCAACAGTATATTACGATACCAACCTCACACACAACGAAGTTTACGATTCCATTTATTTTTCAACCATGTTTCGTGGAAAATTACAAATATGATGTTAAATAAGGGAGTCTACGAGAGTGGTGTGTTGTATGAGATCACTGACTTAAAATTTCACTCTTTTTCAAGTTCTATGGAATATTTTTGAAATTTTTTATTATCTCTGATACTAAAGAAATTAATTATCCGTTATATTCTATTCGTCTGTTTCGTCTCTCGGGAGCACGCAGCTTGCGTTTTGCAGGTTTTCCTCAAGGAGATTCCATTTCAAAGTTATGTTTAAAATTATATATTTATATAATTTCCATTCCTTTTGTTTATTTCCAGTGTAATGCTATCTTCATAACTGTTAAAGTAAGCATACGGAAAAACATATGCTACACTTATTTTACTTATGTGTTTCTTTAGCAAAGACGTTGACGTTAGTGCTACAAAAATGTATTTCTGGTGCTTTGAACCAAAGAGTTGTGCTATCTCCTTAAGTTTGTCATGTAGCAGAGCCTTTTTTTAGCTCTGTAGGAGAACAGTCGATATTAAGAAGCGGAGTTTAATTTTTTGTATGACTACTCTGAACTCTCTGTGTAACATGAGTGTCGGTTTTACCAAGTTCTACGCACGTTAATGAAATATGGAACTGAAACGCATGGTAGTCTCATTAATTTGGAAACAATGTTTATTTAAATGTGACTCTCTTTGGCGAATTTCATAAAATGGAAAACGTGAAGTTGGCTGCTTAAATCCTTGTATTTGGAAATAAACCGCAGTGTCTTTCCAATGTGAATTAATATCTACACTGGTTCTTTACAAATCCAGACCTCAATAATCACTCCCAAGTTGTATTAAGACGACGAGCTGAGCCACAGGTACTTAGGAAAGCCAAGGACAATATGAAAAGTAAGTTCGGTTAATTCAGCAACCGTTATTGAAACTGATGCTCTACACGGCCGCTTTCCATCCCATTCCGGATGGCAGCGCTGATAACGATTTAAAAATTCGATTAAATTATCATAATATAATATTTTAATGGCGTGAGAGGACGGTTCTGTTAGAAGGCGGGAGTGAGGCACTAACGACACAAGCTGACACAGATGCCAATTTTCCTGTGTGTTCACGGGCCTGCGTTCTCGTGATCTCCTCTATTGCTAGTTTCGACATGAAAACGTATACAACCAGTCAGTAATAGTGTAAGAAAATGACCGCACTGGAGTCATCTTCAATGGAAAACCTTTCTATTCCTATAATGAGAGTGACTGTCGATGACAACTCAACGAACATAAACATTATTCTAACGCAGTTTTTTCCCATAGAATCGAAATTGTGACTCAACTTCAGGTGGCCAGCCTTACAAGAACTCAGTAAATAGCCTATATAAAGCCACAAAACAAAACTATTCGCACGAGAAATTGCTAAGTACAGCATCGTGAATTCTCGGAGTGTGCAGCCACGTCACATATTGTGGCATGACTTTCGTCCAGTTGATGCCGTTCTTGGCTAATAGCGCCAGTATATTTTCGTATCAGCGAACACAACATTGAAAATTAATATCAGTTAGACACTATACACGGAAGTATAAGATGTCGACATCGAATCCGAAGTATGTAGTGATTTAACAGATAGAAAAAGTTGAGGCCCGAAACCTGTGTTGTATCGCCGTTGAACCAGCTCACAGTCAGGGGGTGTGATCGTAAATCGTTCAGTCAGACTCAGTGCCGCATCTGCCCAACCTACGTTTTGTTCCTTTTGAAGTAGATGGCAACGGCTTTTCTATGTTATAACAGTGGTCCTTATTATTTGCAGATTTTAAGCGATCTATCGTAGAACAAGTTAACCAAATTTTATAGCAAAACTAAAAAAACATTAAACATAATTTATCCGAGTTACTGTAAGAGCATTCGTCTTATAGGAGTCACTGGATGCTGTTTTATCTTTGACGAAGCGCGTATTTCAAATGGGAAAGTAGATATTAGAATAATAATTCATTTCTTTGCCACGAATAAACAACGACTTTCTCTCGAATTATGAGCTCAAATTGAAACGCAAATGTCAAAAAAAACCTCTTTGTGTTTTTATTCGAAAACGCTGTCACTCTCGGTTTTGAAAACAATTAGTTCCGAATCAGTTGCCAGAGAGAAATTTTTGTGTGCATGTATAAAACTAGTCAAAGAAGGAGTAGAAATAACTGGAAAGCAAAGGCAGTAGGAAAAAAATTAAGATGAAACTGAGTAAGAGAGAATAAATGTTCGCGATGAGGTCATAAATTTTGGTCTTGAAGTAAAATTGCAAATACGCTGCGAAAAATAAGTTCATCTATTCAGCGTAATGGGTGTGAGTAAGTAGTTTAAATTCTGACGGACAATATCTATTATATCAGACGTAAATAATGACCCGAATACGGTACGCAGATACTAAATTGCACGGCATTCCAACTGACACGACTAGCGTAGAATATGTTATTCCAATGGAAATTATAGTTCGATTCCACCTATTTTGCGAGGAAAATAGAACTCATTGATTTCAGTGGTCTTCGAATATATAAATAATTGCAGACGCCAGATCACAAAATTCACTTCGCTTTGCTTTACTGTATTTATTTTATTTGAGATAGTGACTATATGTGTTATCATTTGATATTATTATTATTATATTACTTATATGTCACTATGATTACCAAAAATGCTTATGAACACCGAAGAAAAGTATTTATTATTTGAGAGTTCGTTAATAGGAGACATCTAGACTCTGGCTAAAGTGGTGCTCGGCTCTGATGGGGAGTATCAGAACTCAGTTCTCATAACGGCTGAGCCGTAGAGCAGTGTCAAAAGAAGCATTACGTAGGTGGTCACTGTCGACAAACGTGGATTTTATAAATTTTTAATCCCAAGTTCTTTGAGTGTATGTCCTTGTAGTACTTCGAAATATGAAGTTGAGTAGCTGTGGCAACACTGTTCGTAAGACTGTTCTCTTCACAAAGTACTCTTCCATTCGCAATAATGAACTGCCCTTCAAACCGACGAGTGTGACTATGACGCTATGTTTCTAGCGCAAGATAGCTTATGCCTCATATGCGATACAGCGGGCATCCTAACACGCAATATTGTCGCATACTGGGACACGCTGTCTCATATTACGATAACTTGCTACCCTAATCGGCTAGTTGCATTCAGATTCATATTATTCCCGAGCCGTCTGACAATTTTGTGAGCTTTTTGAAGCCATTTGGTAACAGTCGTGTTGTGTTAATACACGATGGGCATCATATCACGTTTGTGTGATAGACAACGCAAGAGATCATCAATTGATCACCCAATTCAACACATAAAATGCAGTATGATGTGTGGTGCTCGTTGGTTCACTTAAAACATAGTGTCCTTAAGAAATAGAAACCGAAGCAATTGGTAACCTCATTTTTGATTATAAAGTTACTTGTAGCGAGCTGTGTGAGGACAATAACAAGGGAAGTACCCTAGCGGCATTTGGAAAATTGGGCTCTCCCCGTGTAACAGGCATATACTTAGAGACAATGACTTTACAAAATACCAGGCGTTTCAAATACAAGATGTAAACAACGATGTAAATGTGCATATAAATTATATCCGGCCAGCCCCCAAAATGAGCAAACCATATCCAGAGCCACCAGCTCCGACAAAATCACCACGTTCTGAATCTGTTAAGCAGCCGACATCGTCTCCATACAGAGAAGATTTGAAACAATTCAAAGAGAAGATAGCTGCAACGGAATGAGTAGAGACGGAAGCGAACTTTGGTTCTTGAAAACTAAAAGGAGATGAACACAAAAAACATAATCATCCAGTCAGTAGGAATCTGATACAAATTTAACTGTTAATAATTAATACTGCCTTAAGATAAACGCAACATGTACGTATTTTGCAGTGATCACTTCTCTGAAGAGTGACGTAGCGAAATGGGCATATTGCGTGGAATGCTATCCTTGGGCTTCCAAAGAATGTTAACTGACATAGAGCTTTCGTATGTCCTCGTTCCACTTCTTTTACGTAGAAAACGTGGAGATTGTTGTAGAGGCAGCAAGAAGAGAATATTATTGTTTTAGGGTTTACTTGTTCCTATATTGGTCACTTTTAAGTGTTTTCTCTGATTGTCTCATGTTACGGCACCATTTCTTCACTTGTTTATGCTCTTTCTTAAATTTGTATGTCTTAATCATAAAGACTACTATTACTTCACATATATATATATATATATATATGTGTGTGTGTGTGAAATAATAGTAGTCTTTATGATTAATTTACAATTAACAAATATATACGTATTGAAACACGTATGTAACATAGCAGCGATGGCGAGGCATTGTAGCATCTGTGACCAGAGAGTTTGCGCTTGACCGCGCGAGTGTTGCGAGCGGTTCTCAGTAGTCGTTGCGAGCAGTCGTTGCGAGTCTGTAGCTCTGTGTAGTCGTGCAGAGCAGTACGCTAATAGTCGTCATGCAGAGCGGTCGGTCAGTAGTAGCAGCCCAGTGCGGTTGTGTGATGTAGGCGGTCGCCAACACTGGTCAAGATGCTGAATGAGGTACACTGTTAATTAATATAATCATTAGACAATGTAAAACTTATTTATTGTAATCAATCTCTAACAAGTCCCCCAATAATAATTTTGATTTCAAAAGCATTTTTCAAAAATTTAATTTTTTATTGAACTAAAGATTTCGTTGCACTTCCCATTTCATTCCACTTCTTTTGAAGAAAAATTTCAGTAAATTCACAGAAAAAAGGAATATTATTATTTGCAATGCAGTTCCTCCGAGCCGTGCGCAGAAATAAGAGCAGAAATTTGACATCCAGTTATTCTGAGGTAAGACTTTAATTATGATTGTTTTACACAGGGCCAAAGACCGATATTTCGGTTTAATTGAATTTTCTTGTCACTGAATGGACTTTAATTTTTTGGTGAAGAATTTATATTTGAGTCAGATTGCGAATTTCACATTTTTGTTCCCATTGTCAGTACATTTCATTGTGGGCAGGTTACGCATAGAGCAATGAGCATTAGCATTCTTAAATAATATTGTCATTCATGTAAATTTTTGTGGGGAGGTTACACTCGGCTCCCATTTCTATTAAGTATTGTCTTTCTTTCTTCTTGTAAAATTATTGTGGGGAGGTTACACTTGGCGACACCCAGTCCAGGATCGTATTTCGTTGAGAGTCTTTTGAGCAACAATCAGATATCTGCTCTTATTTGCTTAGATATAATTAGGATTTGGCGCAACGCTTTTATTAACTTGTGACTTTCTTTCTACAGGTCAACGGCAATTCCTTGCTCTGTTGTATTTGTGTGTTACTTTTGCATTGTGCTTATTTGTTTTGTGAATATTTTTTGACTATTGTAAAAATGCCGCGAAAGACTGTGAATAGTGTATCGCGAGGTATTATGAATGAAATTACCGACTCAAACAACTTTACCGATAGGACATATGATACGCAGTGTAATGATGACAATCCTGCGTTCACTAACAATCAGTGCATTCCAACCACTAGTGATGACTTTTACCCTGATAATGAACAAACGAACTCGGTTATGTCCTCTGTTGATTTGACGACAATCGATGACGCGGGACGCTCTATTGTAATGAGCGCTGCCCAGCTTAATACACGCGATTTGGAAAATTCAAGTAACGTACAGACAAATTTGTCTAGTGAAAATGAACAATGTACCGAAAGTAGGACGGATTTATTTAATTCCGAAACAATGACTGATAGTATACATTTGACTGACAAACCTTTTTGTAAATTTCAAAATGACCAAATGGTTACAGAAAGTGAAACAATTCCAGATCCACTATTGAACAGTACAGATAATAGAAATGGTAATTTTGGCTCGGATCCAATTATGGCAATACTGCTACAACTTAGGGAAGATAACAAACAACAGAACAAAAAACTTGACAATAATGCCGAAGATCTCAAACAACTTAGGGAACAGAACAAACAAGATAATGAAAATCTCAAACAACACTTAAATGAAAAATTAGACGACAATTCCAGACAGCTTAGTGAACAAATTAGAGCCGTTGCCGCGCAGTGCCATGACACTAAGGAACAGTTGCGCGTGGAAATTGAGGCTTGTTCACAAAAAAATAGCGAAGAAATAAAGTCTGTTGCGCAAGAATTAAGGGAAATGCAAACAGCCGCGACAGATACACTCAGAGACGAAATTAGCGGAGTCGCTAAACAATGCTCTGAAAAAGCCGCACAATTACGGGACGAGTTTAGAACAATGACGGTAGAACTTTCGCGCACTATGGACGCAAAGATAGACGCGAAATTCGAACAGCAGAACACTCAGATTAACGAGCGCTTTAATCAGCACATTCAGAACAGTGATACGCGTTTTCGCAGATTTATTCAGGATCAAAACAAAGTAAAACGACAAGTCATGGAAACAATCACTGCACAAAGACAAGAGGACAAACGTAAAATATTCGCGAAAGCGAAGACATATGTAGACAATAATATTACTACAGTGTCCGACAAAATTAACACCATAGAACAGTTGAACGCGGAATTACGGGATGAAATTTCTGATCTTAAATCAAAAACAGATACACACACAGTAAATATTCAAACAGTGACAGACAGATTCGAACAATTAGATCTAACACAGGATTGCGATGTCATCAAAGCTGATGTTAAAAAACTGAGCGAAACTACGCGTAAGTTACAAAAACAGATTAATGCGTCTGATTCTAAAACCGATGATCAGGTTAAGATACTGTCTGAAAAATGTGATGAATTGGCCAGTCGTATTGATGTCATCGAAAATACTAATGACAATAAATCAGACGATACTACACCGGTTTCATTTATCCAAACACCTGAATTTCAAAATTTACAGCAGACAATTAATGAGATCGATTCATCTAACAACACGTTACGTAGGAAGTTATCAAATTTACAACAAGAAGTAACAGAGATGAAAAACATTTCAGTTAATAACATGCCACAACAGACGCCACTTTATGAACATGAGTCAGACTCACGCAGTGCGTATAATTTGGGTAATCTACAGAGAGTACGGGACTTAGATTCCGATCAACCACAGTTGAATAGATTCACTTACGATCCTGAACCTGTTCCATCACACAGAGATGATAATTTCGACAACAAACATTTTCTGTCAGTGAGAAAGTTTAAAGTTTTTAAAAACGATAGAACGCAGATTCACCCACTGGATTGGATTCAACAGTTTAGCTTTGTTCTTCCACCGACTTGGCCTGTAACACATAAACTTGAATTTATTTGCAGTTTTTTGGAAGGCGAACCGGCAACTCGTATGAGACCAATCGCGAGACAGTGTTACTCGGTAGAGGAATTTCAGAATGCTTTTCTGTCTGCGTATTGGTCGAAGACGACACAGCGCGGAATTAAAGATCAACTAATTAGTTTGCCAAACTATGAAAACTCAAATTTTCCCAGTGTGACGCAATTTTTTGAGCACATGGTACAACAAAACCAGTACCTAAGTGAACCGTACAGTGAATCCGCACTGATACAATTATGCATTTCCAAATTACCACGGTCATTACGAGTGTCACTCCTAACAGGTCAGCAAAAAGAAAATATTTCAGCGTTCAGAGATCTTTTACAGCTCTTGGAAGTACAGCAATCTGATTATTCTTTTGTAAACAAAAATTTTTCTTATAATAACCAAGGTCAACAAAAGTACAGCAATTATGATCAGACACGTAATTTCAATCGGAAAGATAACAGACGCTTTAGGAACGACAACTATCAGGACTTAAATCCCAGACAGAATTCAGATTATCAATATCGTCAAAATTTTCAGCAACAGGAAACACATTTTGGTAACAATAGACGTTTTCCACCACAACAGTATGAAAGTCAGCCGGTCGGAATACATAACCAACAATGTAATGCACAAGGTCAACCAGGCTTTAATGTTCCGCCGCGTGCGCATATAGCCCAAGATCCAACAAATAGTAACGCGCGGCAACAAGGAAACAATTACCTACAGAGAAGACAGTATTTCAATGCCTATCGTAATGCACCGTATAGGAATGACTATCACGACAGACGTAAAAACGATGAGCAGAATTATCAGCGTACATATAATAACAGTCGGTCTCACCAGCAACAAAATAATCAACAAGGACCTATTCTCATGAATGAACCCGACAGTAGGTACCATCCAGAACGTAATACGTCTGGAAGAAGTAATAGAACGGTTCAAATAGTCGAAATGCCACAGAATCCTCCTAATAATAATAACACGTCAGATAGAATCTGACTAGATAATGTACAGGACGCATCTTCCAATAATACAAGCACTACCTTAGACACGCAAAATGTTGTTCACGAAAATGTAATTACGTTTGACGACATCAGAGACACTCTTTTACAGGAAAGACCAGCTATTCAGAAAACCATTTCACATCCTGTTATCGAAATTAAAATTGGTTCATCGAAATTCTCAGCAGTAATTGATTCCGGATCACCTATATCAGTAATTAATGAGGAGACTTTCAACGAGTGCAACAAAGAGAATACTTATCCGACACTACCTTTAGGCAAAACAAAAGTGAAAGGAGCAGTATCGAGTAAAGGTGTAGACGTTAAATTACAGACGCATTTATCATTTTGTATTGGAGGTCATACTTTTCACTCTAATTTTTGGATTGTTCCTTTATTGACAACAGACGTTATTTTAGGCACGAATTTTCTGGTACAACACGACGCAGTTATCGATTTTCAGAATTCTTATTTAATGTTAAAGGATGAAAATGTACAACTTGCTTTAGAATTTCAGCACTCATTATCTGCGGAAGAACAAACAATCAACCGCACAGAGGTCATTTCCGCAACACGTGACATAGACTGTAATCCCACATTGTTAACGGATACGTACGTACACAACTATAATACTCCAGACGAAATGGACTACGAAGTAATACAAATGATTTCCGATAAAGTTAGACAAAGCAGTGCAACTACAGACGACGAACGAACGCAATTACACAAAATTCTTTTACAGCAAGCTCCAGTTTTTGACAACATTCCTGGTACTATGTCCGGCTTTATGTATGAATTTCAAGTCAAACCGCACGACACATTTAAAGCAAAGCATTATCCTATTCCATACAGTCACAGAGAACAGGTTAAAAAAGAATTGCAGGATATGCTCGACCAAGGAATTATAGAACCAGCAGTTAGTCCGTACATAAACCCGCTACATATTGTTAAGAAAAAAGATGGCTCACTTCGCCTTGTACTTGATTCACGTCACATTAATGACATTATTATTAATGAAACAGATCGACCACAGACACTAGAGGAACTTTTACAGAAATTTCACGGTACAGCTGTTTATTCTACACTAGATTTGAAATCGGGATTTTGGCAAATTCAACTTCATCCGAACTGCAGAAAATATACAGCTTTTCTCTGTTTCGGCGACTGTTATCAATTTTGCAAACTACCATTCGGCTTAACTATTTCTTCTGCAGCTTTTATTCGCGGTTTGAACACAATACTTCCGACAGAACTTAAAGACAGAATTACGACGTATGTAGACGACATTCTTATCGCAGAAACTAACTGGTCCGAACACAATCTGATTCTTGAACAACTGTTACAAACTTTTCATGCACAAGGACTTACAGTTAATCTTAGTAAATCGCATTTTGGCAAAACTTCCATAAAATTTCTTGGACACGTAATTTCAGCAGAAGGCATTGCGCCTGATCCAGAAAAACTTCAAGCTCTACGTGACATTACCGTTCCTACGACGAAGAAGCAATTACGCAGTTTTTTGGGCTTAATTAACTTTTTTCGTAAATTTATTCACCATTCTGCTTTAGACACGCCTAGACTATGCCAATTAACAGGTAAAAACAGTATTTGGTCTTGGGATAAGCAAGCACACTCTGAATTCATGAACCTGAAACATGCTTTGTTGAATGCACCACTTTTATCGCACCCAGATCTTACCAGAAATTTTTCCATTGCCACTGACAGTTCCAATACCGCTTTAGGCGTACACATTTTCCAGGAAATTGAAGAAGACGGTTGTACAGTAATTAAAAACATCGCATTTGCAAGTCGCATTCTGTCACCTGCTGAACGAAATTACTCTGTTACAGAATTGGAAACATTATGTGTTGTATGGGCTTTTACGAGATTTAGGCACTTTCTTTATGGCAGACATACCACCGTCTACACAGACCACAGAGCGATACAATTTTTACTTTCGGCTAAACTCACTCACGACAGGTTAAGCAGATGGAAACTATATTTACAGGAATTTAATTTTACGATTGTCCACATTCCCGGCACACAAAATGTTATAGCAGACGCACTATCGCGTTCTCTCGGCAACAATCAGCAAGACGTAGCAACCAACTTCTGCAAAACAAATTTCAGTGTCATGTACATTCAGCAAGTTGCATTTGAAAACTTTATTTCATCGTCATTACAGGACATAGCACAAGAACAAAATAAAGACAATGTGTGGAAAGAAATTAAACACCTTTGGCAAAATAAGAATAATGTTACGATTAGGAACCACTACACAGTACGCAATGACATTCTGTTTCGCCGCTCTCATCCTGACAGCAACAATTGGTTATTATGCATTCCTCACGAACTGGTTAACAAATTAATCTGGTACACTCATTTAAGTTACGCACATTACGGAGCAAGAAAATGTTTTCTTATACTGAGACAGAACTGTTATTTTACTAACATGGAAAAACGTATACGACGAGTTTTAGCGTCTTGTAAAATTTGCCAGAAAGCTAAATCAGACACCACTTCACATATTCCTCCTTTATATCCCATTATACCTGTTAAATTAAGACATATGGCCGCAGTAGATATTTTTGGTCCGATTCCGAGAACTAACAGAGGTTTTTGCTACATTTTTGTCGCTGTTGAGCTCACTTCAAAATTTGTTACTTTCACTCCATTACGCAAAGCTACTGCTAAAACTGTTTCAAATGCATTTGTAAAACATTTTCTATCTCATGTAGGGTATGTAATGAAAGTAATTTCTGATAATGGATCACAATTTCGTAGTAGCGTATGGACACGCATGTTACGAGCCAGAAACATTTCTCCGATCTATATATCCAAGTACCACGCTTCTTCGAACCCCTGTGAAAGATTAATGAAAGAAATTGGTAAACTGTGCCGAATGTACTGCCACAAAAGACATATTGATTGGGAAACACACATATTCTCATTCCAAGATGTAATTAATTCCATTCCAAATGAATCCACTATGCTATCTCCGTCTGTTATACTGAAAAATGCTGAACCACCTAACAAAATTAAAGAATTAATAACATTTCCTACATCTCGTCGATTACGACACCACGAAATAATTGACATTGCGCTGAACAACATCAAACGTGCCGCAGAGCGCCGGAGAAGACAGCAAAAACAGGTTTGTACACGCCGTGACTTTCACGTTGGACAGAAGATACTAGTACGTACACACTATTTATCCAGCAAATTAAAAGGTAAGTGCAGTAAATTTGAACTTCTATACGCAGGTCCGTATCGGATTCGCAGCATCCCTCACCCCAATGTTGTACACGTCGAAACTTTGAGAACTAGAAAATCGAAAGGCAATCACCATATCTCAAACATTAAACCGTTTATTGAGTGAAACCACTGTATGATTCAACACACTATGATGCCATTTACTAATGCAATTATTTCACGTGACTAATTACTGATGATTATCGTATTTTTTCTTGGCAAGTGCCCGGCAAGGTAAGGTTAGCAGGTCGCTTTTCTTGTCGTTACACATCAGACCGTGCACATTTTCCACTTTTTTGTGTATATGATTGTACTCCAGTTTTGTTTGTATGCACTATGAAATAGTTAAGATATAACACACACCAGTCGACTTTGACATTTTTTTTGCCTTATGACATCTCAACATCGTGACTGTTTCACCTTTTTTTTTTTTTGCTGCTGCATTGTATTATTCTGTGTATATTTTGCATCTGAACACTGTCAATGTTTTTGACATATTACGTTTTCTGTCATGTTATGCTGTATGCTTAAGTATGTTACCATAAACCAGTCATTATTTAGTGGGTATATGATTTAAATGCAAGACATTAATCTCTGTTCATCAATTTCAGAAAGAAATGATGTATGTAAGAAATAAATCCTACAGAAATGGGAATTTCACCTACGGAATAAACGAAAGGAGATGCAATAACTTTATGAGGAAGAGTAAATGGATCAGGATTAACAAACATTAACAAGAATATACAATACTCATCATAGAATAGCAGTCTTAACTAATTTTTCTTTCAGAATACAAGGTGATTGATGCAGGCTGTCAGACTGAACTACACATCTTAGTTTTAGTGATGAAATATGCTAGAGATAAGGAATAGTTGTATAATGAGTAATGAAGTGATTTTTTGCAGATTATAATGAATACTGATGAATAATGATGAAGGATATGGTATTATGAATAATGAAGTTTTTCTTTACAGGTGATGATAATAATGAAGTTATGATAATGTGGATAATGAAGTGATTGATAATGAAGTTTTTTCTTTACAGATGAGGATAATGTTGAAGTTTTATATTTATGCTATGTAGTTATTTAAGTATTTGTTGCAGTTTGTTTTGACAGCAGGTGTTATATTGCATAGTAGGATGACTGAAAGTTTTGGAAAGGACAGCTATGGAACACATTTTTATACACACTTCACTGCCTGTTAATTCGAAGTTCACTACTTTTCAGCATAGTGTGCGTTTCTTCTTTCAGGTCAATAATCCTTTTTGTATTTTTTTCCAGGAGAAGTTTTTCATGATACTTACTAAACCTGTTAGTTATTATACCTGTTCTAGTACTTGCATTTTTATTTTTTACCCATTTGTGTTTATCATTTATAAATGTGATCACATGTACTGCCTTGTTACATAACCTTGCTACAGCTGACTCATGACGAATGACGTTACCTATCCTCATTTGCTGCAATAGGTCAAAAGCAAATAGTGTTATGCCTCACCAATTAATTATCGATCCCAACGCAATGCATTGCTAAAAGAGTTAATACCAGTCCCACATAATGTCACTAGTTTATGTTAATTCTGAATAATACTGATTAGCTCTGAATAGTATGTCGCTTCAGTAATGACTTCTTAATGAGACAAAAAAAAAAGTATATATTTAAGATAATGCTTTGTCACTAGCTAATAACTGCCACTGTTTATTGTAATGAGACTACTTATAATGCCCACGATTATTAATGCTATGATTGTAATTAACTGATTTTAATAATGACTTTGTAATGATCTGAATACTACTGAATGAGGAACACTGTTTATTGTAATGAGTACTTATAATGCCCATGATTATTAATGCTATGACTAATTAGCTGATTTTTAATAATGACTTCGTAATAATCTGAATAATACTGAATGATGATTCTATTCAATACTTGCTGGCCACTGAGTGCCAATAATTAATGTCACTCCACGAATTGTTATTAATTATGCCATTAATTAACTCTTGTTTTCAATGTTCATACTTTGTAATTGGAAATGAATGTGACTGTTTAATAATGCTTTGTAATTAGGAAAAGGCTAATTATTATTATTGGAACGACAAATGATTAATTACCTGTAATTAGACAAATGATTAATTAACGACAAATGATTAATTAACTGTAATTAGACAGATGATTAATTAACTGTAATTAGACAAATGATTAATCAACTGTAATTAGGAAAAGGATAATGAGTATTATTGGAATGACAAATGATTAATTAACTGTAATTCAGAGAAGGTTAATGATTCTTAATTATACTCTGTAACTGAAAAGAATGCGATTATTTCATAATACTTTGTAACCAGGAAAATAAGGCTACTGATTCTATGTAAAACAATTAATGAACATTTTTCTGTAATACTGCATACTTGGTACAGAAATGTTCAATAACTGGGCTATGAATGCCGCAAACTACTAATGAAGACTGTAATTGTCAATGGTATGTGACATAATGTCCTTCACCTCATGAGTTAACTACCCTGAAATACTGCAATGTCCATTTGTCCTGTTTATCCTAGTGATCATGGAGCACTATCTTTGGTTTTGCACTAATTCTACGTTGGTGTGCCTTGTAAGAGCGTGGTGTTGACACGACATGCTGTCCACCACCGTGAGCGATGAAGACATTATTATGGTCCCACTGTTTGGTGTACGTAAGGTACTGCCAAAATGAAAACATGGAACATTACTACGACAGTTCAGTGTCTTGGCTACACTGATAAATTCTGATGGGAAAAGAACTTCAAGTTGTGTCACTTGGTGTTGTACTTTTGTGGAAAGATATGGACTTTCAGAACAGCTGTGTGCAATCTAAAGTGCTACAACCATGATGCAATCCTTCCCTTTCCTATCCTAATTCTTGTCACATAAAGAAAAAATTTTTTGGTAACATCATTTATGTTCATAGGTTATACATTTTTCGATTCGCTGAACTCCAATGCGAGTACACTTATGTCACTTGTCATCATGATATTTTTTCTTACCAGTCTGTTTATTTGTTCTGAATATGCTAAAGAATTTTTTCAGTGCCTGTGCACTTTGTTATGTGTCAAATAATTTGTATATGCATTTTTTCTGATTTGCTACTATGTTTTGTACTCACATTTTGTCTTTGTCTGATATATTTTGTACTTACTGCGTGTGCACAACGTTTAAATATTCTGTAAGTTGAAGAATTTTGTTAATTAAAGAAAAATTTTGCCACGCTTGGCAAGTCCAAATGACTCACCATCGCTGCCAAATTTTTGCCCCCCCAGTGGAGGGTTATGAAACACGTATGTAACATAGCAGCGATGGCGAGGCATTGTAGCATCTGTAACCAGAGAGTTTGCGCTTGACCGCGCGAGTGTTGCGAGCGGTTCTCAGTAGTCGTTGCGAGCAGTCGTTGCGAGTCTGTAGCTCTGTGTAGTCGTGCAGAGCAGTACGCTAATAGTCGTCATGCAGAGCGGTCGGTCAGTAGTAGCAGCCCAGTGCGGTTGTGTGATGTAGGCGGTCGGCAACACTGGTCAAGATGCTGAATGAGGTACACTGTTAATTAATATAATCATTAGACAATGTAAAACTTATTTATTGTAATCAATCTCTAACAAGTCCCCCAATAATAATTTTGATTTCAAAAGCATTTTTCAAAAATTTAATTTTTTATTGAACTAAAGATTTCGTTGCACTTCCCATTTCATTCCACTTCTTTTGAAGAAAAATTTCAGTAAATTCACAGAAAAAAGGAATATTATTATTTGCAATGCAGTTCCTCCGAGCCGTGCGCAGAAATAAGAGCAGAAATTTGACATCCAGTTATTCTGAGGTAAGACTTTAATTATGATTGTTTTACACAGGGCCAAAGACCGATATTTCGGTTTAATTGAATTTTCTTGTCACTGAATGGACTTTAATTTTTTGGTGAAGAATTTATATTTGAGTCAGATTGCGAATTTCACATTTTTGTTCCCATTGTCAGTACATTTCATTGTGGGCAGGTTACGCATAGAGCAATGAGCATTAGCATTCTTAAATAATATTGTCATTCATGTAAATTTTTGTGGGGAGGTTACACTCGGCTCCCATTTCTATTAAGTATTGTCTTTCTTTTTTCTTGTAAAATTATTGTGGGGAGTTTACAGTATATTAAATGTTGTAATATGGAGTAAGGAGTGATAAGGGAAGTTTCATATCACGCACAAGGCTAGTATGAGGTACACGCATCAATTACTGGGCTCATCCGAAGAGGTATGGAGACGGACAGAATCTGGAGATATGTGTTATCCTTTGCGAGACTCTCCCATGTGTCCAACATAAGGTTGGTCAGTTGTGCATAGTGCCAGTGTCTGTCAGTGAAAGTTCATGTGATGTTTCATTCTGGCCCAAAAATTTTCGAAGGTTTCAAGTCCAGCGATCGAACTGATCACTGAATTACGTCGACGTCACCCTGTTGCGAAAACCATTGCTGGACGATTTGACTTGTGTGACTTGTGAGTGGTCCTGCTAGAACTCTGTCAGTTCTTTGGGATAGCCTGTTCTCACAATGGTCACCATAGCATGTTTCATGATGTGCACGTACTGATCCGCGTCGAGATGACCAATAATTTCGATGTACACTCCCGGCTCTATCTAACGAAACTCTGACGCGTCAAAACGCGAATGTTACGGTCCGTACTACGGGTGTGGATCACAGACGGAACTTCCAGTACCGCAGCGGACGGTAAACGGAGCGGCAGCGTTACTGAAGATGGCAGCGAGGGGGCGCGGACTGCAGAGAGAACGCCTGCAACCGCAGGTGGAGGGGTAAGGCCACAGACATAAATATTGGACCAGGTCCACTCGATGAGCAGTCTTAGGTCGCATCCAATGAAGGTTACGAGCTACGTTACCGAAATATCGTGCAAGCACGACACTGATATTTGGCAGAACACCCGACAACCCAAGATGCCATTTGATCGCAGGGATAGCCTGAAGAGTTACATCCCGTAAGAGGTTGTGAACAGTTCGTGGCTTTCCAGGTAAACTGATCTCATTCTTCAGTTGGAAGGCGATTAAAAACAGACGTTCCATACAGCTGTCAATTTCTTGTTGAGGCACCGCCACCTTTCGTAACCCGGCCCCCGAAGCAGGCCATCATCCGTCCCTCGCGGTAGTACTTTCTATACATCTGGGGAAAGAGAAGTTGCACAGTGAATCTCTCATACAGAACGAATCTTAGGATGCTAGGTCCCATGTCCTGTGTATGGTGATATATCCTCGCAATAAATGACAGTCATAAACTTATCTGTGGCGCAATGTATTACCATTTTCAGCATACTTCGGCTTGAAACACATCACCAAAGAATACAAAGTAAAACACAAAATGTGGTGCCGAGAATAAGCGGACCCTAAATATTTATTTGGAACTCCAAATTCGCAAAATCTGGCACGCGGTTACCATGTAACTATACAGATTTACTCTTATTTGTATATCTGATGCACAAGCATATCGGTGTTTCAGACAGATAAAAGTGCTATACGTAATTATATGCGGTTACAGATAATCAGTGTTATCTATACGTAATATTGTTACAGTAAGAAGAGAACAATTTCATTGCTAAAAGTGCTTTACGTATGGCGCTTGGTTCAAATGACTCTGAGCACTATGGGACTTAACATCTGTGGTCATCAGTCCCCTAGAACTTAGAACTACTTAAACCTAACTAACCTAAGGACATCACACACATCCATGCCCGAGGCAGGATTCGAACCTGCGACCGTAGCAGTCGCGCGGTTCCGGACTGAGCGCCTAGAACCGCTAGACAACCGCGGCCGTATGGTGCTGCCGTCGGTGCCAACGCATGTTACATTACCACTGGTACGAGCTCTACAATACCGAAGGTACACGGGCTTTTCAAGACATGGCAACAGTCTTGTTTTGTCGATTCTGTGTGAGATTTACAGCCATTCACAAAGTACATCTCTGAATTCAAGTAAGTACGCTAAATTTCATATACCTTCGGATCCTTGGTTTTGCTCAAGAACTTTCCATCGTTCCTCTCTCCGGACGTTAATACATACACTATTCCTCTCTGCACTACGCCCTGGCCACTGACTTGTACCAAAACGTTACACTAAACCACTAACAATAATACTACATTGCTACTTCAGAGGATATAGACTAGATGCTCTCTGATTCTCAGCCATTTTCCCGTACATATGATGCTAACCGCTGTCATGCTAAATACTCTTGTATTTTACTTGGAAAAAGCGAAAAATATTCTGTATTTTTCATAACATCATATACATACTGCCCCCCCCCCCCAAAAAAAAAAATCTTTTCTTCTTGCGTACTGCACAGAGAAAAAAAATGAAAATATTCCATATGTAAAATGCTATACATTGAAACTCCTATTTAAGGTTGTCACAAAAGGGTGACTCAGTTTCAGTAGTATATTACGACAGTGCAATTCAAATTTTTTACAACAAATGAAAGTGTAACTAACCTAATTTTTCTTGCAAGTCATCTCTATGTGCACCTTTAGTTATACGGCACAAATCCTATCTAAAATCTAATTCATCTCACACTCTGGATTAATGAAAGCAGCAGCCTATTCAGTTCTGTGTATCAACTCTGGCAAATAATAGGTAGTGGTGGAAACTAGACACGATCTTTTATGAAGCCCCAAAGGAAAAGAATCGCGTACCACAACGTCTCGTGGATGTAGAGGAAAGCGGAAAAGAGGTCTAGCGTGTTGACCGTAATACCAATCCAGCAGTCAGAGACTTAAAAGTTCAGCCACTCTTGTGCAAAGTGATGAAAACGCACTCGGGGAACACAACTTATTGTGCCGGACAAGTGTAGGAATACACTAAGCCCTACTGACGTTACGACGTATCTTACAAGATGACATCACCAACGTGACCTCATATTTTAAGGAGAAGAAAACCAACTTGTGAAATATCAGCCCCAGGAATCGATCTCTCGTGAAAATTTTGGCAATAACAAACACAGTACGCAATTATCACTTTCTGAAAGTGCAGTATTTAAGCTTTCGTGTTAGCGATTGAATTACAGTGAAGTAACACATTTGTGAACTAATTTTTCCACATTTGTAATTTGCTCTGTTCACTGCGTCAAAGTGAGCAGTTCCTAACGTGTTGCTGATACCACACAGCTTTTTGTCTTGTGATCCACAAATGCAGTCCATATGAATGAAACGATTGAGACTCTTATTAAATAAGTAGCGTAGCGCTGTCTGATTATTAACATTACTGTCACACGTTTTCTTTTTTTTATTCGAAAGCTAGCCCTGCTGAAGTGAACGAAATCTGTAGGATATGCGCTATTATTCAACATGAATGGCACAATGAAACTGTAAATCAAAATTATTAGTTTCATTTCATAGTTCTTCACTTCTTCGGGATTATTCACTCTGATTTCGAGGCACATATCGCCAGAGCATCACCACGAGAATTTTGATAAAAGAATCTTAAACTTACATGTGCTTAAGGTTGACATAGCACACACCCACATTAGTAACTACGTTTAGCGTACAGTAATGCTGGATGTCGAACAAAATTTCAAAACAAGTAGGGCAGATTTGTTCACATCCTCCCTCGACATCAACATGCCACAGATAGGAGGGTTCTGGCTGTAGCTCGGCTGCATAGCACATCACTCGCAGGCATTAGGCGGCTGTAGTGGGCTGGAGCGAGTAACAAACAACCGGTGCGCACCAAAGTTTCAAAGCTGTACATAAGGAAGGCAGTGACTACCTACTGTCAGAATAATGGCCCAAATTTCACGCGGATCGATTCCTAGGCCTAATATCTTGCACGTATGTGATTCTTTCTTTTTAGAATATCGACTGAATAAATGAATATCTACGTTTGTACCATCTTTTGATTTGGAGGAAGCTTAGGAGAACATTCGCTATAATATAGTCATTCAGATTCTCAAGGTAGCGAGTATAACACAAGGAGCGAAAGCTGTCTAAATGTGTGCACACACGAGACCGTCGTTACAAAAGTGGGAAGCCTGAACGCATGATAAAGACTCAGAAGGGAGCGATAAAGGATCGTCCTTTCTCTTCTAGTTTATTAATCGTGTACATTCAAAACCCAATAGAGAATACTAGGGAGAAATTCGGCGAGGGAAATAATGTTCAGAGTATAGAAAGAAAAACTTTGCGGCTCGAGGATGATATTGTAATTCTGTCAGAGACATAAAAGGCCTTGGAGGAGCAGTTGAACTTAATGGATTGTGTTTTGAAATAATGTTGTTAGACGACCATAATGAAAAGTCAGTCAACGGTAATGGAATACAGTTGAATTACGTAAGGTGCTGCTGACAGAATGAAGTTAGTAAATTGTACACTAAAAAGGATCGACGATTATTGCTGTTTAATCCCTACTTTACTTATAGTAAGAAAATTGTTGACAGAAAATATAAATTGAAGTATTGAGAATTTTTGCTGACGGTATTTCTAATAAGTTTAACCTTGTCTGACAGAATAACTTGGACGATAATTAGGTCAGACAAGAAGAGAATGGCAGTCACTGAAATGGGGAGCTACAAAGTAATGCTGAATAACAAATGGGTAGACGATGTAACTAATATGAAAGTATTGCATTGTTGGAGAAAAAAAGAAAATTCTGCTACAGTTACACCAAAAGGAAGCATCGACCGAAAAGACACATCCAGGCTTCTAGGAATAGTCAGTCTGGAAATTCAATATTTCGAGATCATCAATGCCAAGAGGGTCCCAAGAATATCAAATTTCATGCATTTTCTCTCACTACGGCCAACGCAGCGGCTAACAACATTCACTTAACGTCCGAGAGCAGCAGTGTTACCGTAGAATCGTCGGTGTTAACAGCAAAGCAACACTGCACGAAGAAATCGGAGGAATTGTGGTGGGATGTAGTACAGTGCAGTGAAATTTTGCGTCAGTCGGCTATGGCAATAGATACCCTTTGCAAACAGCAGGGCGTCGTCTGCATCGCCTCTCGTGGGCTCGTGACAATATTGGTTGCACCCTATACTACTAGAAAACCGTTGCCCTCTCAGATGGGTCTCGATTTCAGTTGGGAAGAGTTCGAGTGTGGCCATAGAGCCAAGTTATTAGCAAAGCACGGTGCGTACTGACGTTGGTTCCACAACAATGTGAGCTGTGTTTACATGGAATGGACTGGATCCTCTGGTCCTACTGAACAGATCACTGATTGGAAATTGTTATGTTCGGCTACTTGGAGACCATGTGTTCATGGACTACATATTCCCAAAAAACGATAGAGTTTTGATGGATGACAATGTGATATGTTACTGGGCCACAATTGTTAATCACTGGTATGAAGAACATTCTGGACAGTTCGAGCGAATGATTTGGCCAATTGGATCACCCAATACAGAACGTAAATGAGAGGTCAATTTGTGCATATAACCATGCAATTATGGACGGCTATAGAGGCAGCATTTCTCAAAGTTTCTGCAGGACACTCCCAACGATTTTGGAATCCATGCCATGTCGGGTTCGTGCACTACGCTGGGCCAAATGAGGTACCTTTGTGGTATTATTATAAAGATATTACGACCCGGATGTTCTACTGCTGGTTTCTAAAAGTGTTATACAAGCGTGCAAGTGATATTTGTTTGCTGTGTGCTGCTTAATGGAATCCTTAATGAAAAAGAGAACATACCACTATCCACCTTCAGCTGAAACATACATGCGAAAATCCGCTGTATCTGCCTATAGATGTTCATACAAATTCTCAAAACGTGTTGTGAATAGTAATGAAGATGAAAGGATCCCAAAGGTTTTAAATATTTTGCGAGGAAAGGAATGTTTACCTACGTGTTTTAACGGCAAGTCCTCATTATGAGACATTTTCAAAGATGCAAATCTAGTTGCACTATGCTTTAAATCACTATTTCATAACATTATTAGTTCCCAAATTTGCAAGTTTCGAAAATTCCACCATACGCATCTGTTCACATTAACGCTCGTGTGGGAAAAACGGGCAGTCCGGTGCTATCGCCAGATTGACATTAAATATCAAGACTCTATTACGAGCGATCGGTCGGTTGCAAAGGAACGTGCAGCTATTGTGCAAATTAAGAAGATTTTTTTTCTTTACGTGCTGTTGTAGTCCATACTCGTAAGCACAAAAACTTTTCACCCAGTTGGCGTACACAAAAGTCAACATTTTTCACGTTTTACTGTGTGATATAAAATATGGGACACACCTTGATAATCTTATTGCTACTAGTCACACAGTGGATAAAACCTGTATCTCCCTTTTCGTTTCGTGGCTACAAGCCTCCACGCACGTCGTTTATTACTGTTCTGACTTTTCCATGTAGTGATGGTCCATTTTTCTCCTCGCTTTGAGTAACGAGCTTGATATGTACATAAACTTGTATTTACTGTTCGTTGACTAATACATTATGCACTTTGTACCATTTCCATGTGTTTCACATTCGTTGGTCATCCTATAGTTAGATAGCTGCAGAATAATTCTCCCTCATGGTTGGAGTCAGCTCCGCATCTCTCACCTGTTGAATCTTTGGATGAATTTCTGCTGGCGACAAACCATCCAAAACAATGGATATGAAGGAACTAAAAGAGTATAACTATCTTGAAAACAGTTCTACGTGTCTAATTATCATATTAGGTTCATACTGTTATATAACACTGAGCAACATACACCATTAAAGCGTAAATTTTATTTTAGTGGTATAAAAGCTACAACTGATGTAGGTTACGAAATCCCGCTTGTGTCCGTCTACCTGCGATGCACGAATGTGAAAGCATGTGTATTTTACTGGCTATTAAAACCACCTCACTCTTTACACGAAATGATACGTAATGAAGGCCGGCCGCGGTGGTCTCGCGGTTCTAGGCGCGCAGTCCGGAACCGCGCGACTGCTACGGTCGCAGGTTCGAATCCTGCCTCGGGCATGGATGTGTGTGATGTCCTTAGGTTAGTTAGGTTTAAGTAGTTCTAAGTTCTAGGGGACTGATGACCACAGCTGTTAAGTCCCATAGTGCTCAGAGCCATTTGAACCATACGTAATGAAGGCGACAATAACGAATTAAGCCGGTTTTATCTGAAACAGAGCTGATGCAACACACTGTGGTTAAGGATTTCCACCGACGTCTCTTAATTTTAATCCTCATTTCAAAGCGCAGGTTATTTCCGTCTAAAAGTCATCATTTACTTCTAACATTCACGCCACCTGTTGCAGGAAATTTGGAGGCCAATATAAAAGAGAGCGCATGAAGATCTCACTTGGTTGTTACCTAGATTATCTGAGAGATGGAGCTGGCGTCTTCGTTACAAGGGCGACCTCTACTATCAGCCGTAGGCTCGCTCGCCAGCAGTCTAACGCCTCATTTGTCCACGACATCACAAAGCCAGCAGTGACTCGCGTCATTCTCGAGCTGTTCTTTGTGTGGAGAAGACGTGAGTTCTTGTTTAGTGCAGGGAACTCTTTTTTTATTTTCTATCTGTCTACAGACATGGATTTTTTCTCTTTTTTGCTAAGTATCCTTGGTAAGTACCATTTCTCAATGAATGATTTCTTTCTACTACTCCAATTATTATTTGAGCTTCCAAATTATTGGTTGATTTACGCAGTCTATGAAACGTTTTGAATCGATTCCTCAGACTATATTTGCTTATATCAGCTTCTCAAACCAATTTTCGTATGTAATGAATGAATTGGGTCGTTGTGAAGGTGTTTTACTATCGAAATAATTTTATAACCTTAGTGACAGGATCAGTGATAGCAGGCTCAGAATAAATCCTCTAAAAATATAACATTGAGACAACTTTTTTAAAACTATGCATATGATGAACACGTTGATAGCTTAAACAAATATTTTTCGTCGTTTTAATATAGCTGAATGGTCATAACTAAATGCAGTCAAACCACATACAGGATATGACAGTTTATGGTCCCCTATTACGAACATTGATCTTCTTTACAGTTTGTATTTATTGATACAGTGATATTGTGACAAATTGTTAAGAAAATGAAAGCCGTTACCCGATTTTAATTTTGTGTGGGTGCTTACAGACTTCTTTCTATTTCAGTTTTTACAGCTGTACTTAAGGAACCTACCACAAATTCTGGGAATTTCACAACCATCGTTCCTGGATATGAGCTGCCTGATCATCAATTTGAGTAAGTAATACATAGCATGTTCTTACCCTTTATGGTTGTTCTAGTGTCTTCATATAAATGTTACTCAGTTTTGGACAGGATTGAATGGACTTTGAGATTAAGTGAATTGAATCCTTAAGTGTACATGATAGATTCTAAGCAAAGGCCTCTCTAAGGGCCGAGAAATAGCTATATATTTATGAGGTATAATAATCATGTAGGTTGTAGTCATTTTATTTTATCTATGAATTGGCTTTTGGCTAATAAGCAATACCAGCTAGCAAGTTACAACCTCCTTTTACATATTGATCAGTGTTTAATGTTACAATTTTTTTATAATTTTATAACACCAGATATGAGTTATGTTTACTACTGTACATGAAGTCATTACTATTACTTGTTTATGTTTTGTGCTAGGACAATTATACATCACGATTGTTACTTCTGTTTGTTACTGATTTTATCTGCCTAATTTGAAATGAATTGCACATCAAATTATAGTTAATAGTTACAGAGGAACTATTTCTTAAAAGAAACAAAACTGATAGCTGTCTACATACTACATATAACAAAAACGCTGTAAAGCTAAGCATAGTCATACTCTTCACTTCCTGCCATCTTAGTTGACAAGCTGGTATGGGGGGTCCAGTACATGGGATACGCATTACAAGAGTTTCTCATGGTTTTGTGCACTGATTGTAACATATACCTCTTTATACTCTCAAACAGAGACAACGCTACTAGGTTTGACAGTCATGAGGGTAATATATGGTTGTAACTGCCTCTATGACACTACTCTTATGTCTACATTGTTCAACATTACATAGAACTATCAAAGTTTTCTACTACTGTAGGATCATTTCACAGCTACATTCCATTTTATATAGAATGTTATAATACCATTCGATAAGGAAATTCATTTCCTAAGTAATAAATTCTCTTATCTGATTTGAAAATTATCATTATGTCAACACTGTTATTTATTTAATATATTTTAGTAGCTATAGTGATGTTTAGTTTCTCTGTCATTGAAGTTAGCTAATTTCGCTCAAACATTACTAATAATTTTACTTTTCTGGGTTTCAGGAATGTTGCAGTCTTCAGTCAAGTATCGAAAGCATCACAAACTGTAGATAATTCCGCAGTGTCTGCTGACATGGGGGACTTCACTGAACAGTATGATGAACTTGATTTGACCAAGGAGACTACAGTTATTCAGACCACTAACACACTGAGATCTGAAGTGGAAACTGTGGAGCATATCCAAATGTATGCCACAGACACATTTGTTGCTGGAATGGGACACCTCAAACAAGGTTATGATGAGTACAGAGTGACAGCAGAACAAGCTGAAATGGGCACACTTACCCCTCAATCAGAGCGCAATTCAACAGTAGGGAATGACACATCAGTATTACATATGGAAAACATGCCATTATGTGTATCTACCACTGTTCTCCAATTAACCACAATCATGATAATAGTACTCGGTGCTGCTCTAATCTCAGCATCCATCTGGAGAATGTGGAGCTACTATTTTAGATTCCCCTCTATTGACTATATAATTAAATACACAATGCAGTACAGTAATGGGGAATTTCTTATTGTCGAATTACATGATACAGTTACTGTTTAGAATGCTTAAAATTCCCCCTCCACACACTTCTCCATGACACACCCAGAAACAAACATCTCCTCTCCTCTGCTCCACCACACTTAGTTTTTTATCCCTTCTCATCTTTTACCTTTCCGCCCCTATCCATACTTTCTGACTGATTCATTACTGCATATGTAAACACACACACATACCCCCACCCCTGAACGCACACAAAAATATACGACATTCGAAAATCCTCTTCAGTCAACAACAGTGTCATAGTGGATACAGTTATGTTCAATTTCTTTGATCCTTGTTTCACAGAGAACAATTGTACTTCTGAAATCTGCATTCTACTACCTAAATTAGGTGTATGTGAAGCGAATTATGATGTGAAGAGTGCAATTTCCTGGTGCTATCACATGAGCTCCTAGTATTCTGTCTAGTCAATGTTACCACCTGCACTTTTGTAAATTACCCTTGTCTAGTTTATGAAAACGGTGATTATAGCTAAACTAACAATTTCAGGTGAATGTGAGATTGTCACATAACGTGTTTCACAAAGCAAATGACTGTTTGACAAAAGTGCTGAATATACAGTTTTGTCAATGTTATCACTTTTAATTTTATGTTGAGTGTAAACAAATTTTGTGTAGTTACAGTTGTAAAATTTAGATTATATATCAGTATTATAATGTAATATATTTTACTAATAGCTTTAGTGGAACATGATAACGTTTACAGTATCTTTTATAAAATGAAATATTGTTTTATAACAGCACGAATCTAGGTTACCTCTTTTGCTTTGATATTTAATGTATACAACATTTGTGTAGTTACAGTTATGAATTTGTAGTGGTTCTATACAAAAATAAATAGCTTTTGAATAATTTCTGTTGACTTAAATTTCATTATCTGCCTTCTGCATGCTGTTGTGATCTGACAACAATTCTTATTAATTGTGTTGCCATCCCATATACGTTTTAACAGAAGAGACTTTAATGAAGAAATGGAACCTTAGAAACACCTGTCTAAGCACTGTCAGCAAAATAATAATTTAATCATCTATCCTGAAATGTAGATTCGTGCTGCAGCTGTTTCTTTTAATGCAATGGAAGTGATGTAAGTAACATTCACTTTATTGATTTGCATATATAATAATTTACTTATAAAATAATTCTCACAATTAATTATTATATTTCTTTAACATCTGGTGTTATATATATTACAGTTTGATGTTAGTGATGACGATACTGCATGAACTGTCTTTCTAAGGCTTAATTTTCTATTTCTCGTAGGATGTCCAATCCTTTAACTGAAAGAGAAATGTTGAACTTCTGTGACTTCACTTAAACTTAATTTTATGATAATAATAGCTAAGCAAAGAGATCACACATTGTTTCAGGTGACCCAATTAGATAAAATTTTTTTGATTACTGCACATCTATAACCAAAAATGAAAATGGAATGAAAGCTGAAAATTCATTCCAGTTGTAGATAATGCATATACTACAGTTTGTGTACTGCAGTTTATGTGATTTAACCTGTACGATAGTATTAGCTTTAGTAAGTGATGTTTGAATAAATAAATTGTTAATTTCATGGGGCAAAGCATACAGATCCTGAACGCAAGATTATCAGACTAACATTTTATTCAAATATAATGATGTAATTAACCAAAAGGTAATATTGATAAAATTATATTACTAAGAGCACAAAGATGTCTTAGAAGTTTTATACTGAGCAAACTTATGCTGAATGCTGCTTGCAGTAACTCTTATGTAGGTAGATGTATTTTCTATGATCTCTACAAATCTGGAACTATTCTCTGGGATTTGCAAAGAACATTTGTAACTGAGAAAAGAAAATGATATTAATTTGTGAGGTATCTCTTTTCACAAAGAGTATCTGTAACTGAGAAAAGAAAATGAGGTTAATTTGTGAGGTATTATACTGAGCTTGTACAATTTGCTGTTTAGCAATGTGGGAAATTTAACTGTTCAAAAACGGAAACTCTTGTGCAACATTTTGCGTTAACTGGTAGAGACTTATTGAATGGGAGCTCTAGGTTTAACCACACCCGCTCCAGAAACACAAATGTCATTCATCTCTTCGATGACATATTAATTTCTAAGGTTAGACCTACTGTAGTGCATTAGTGAAAAACGTGAACAATAGACATAATGAAGTAAAGAAGGTACCCCTTCTTGCAAGCACACAACGTTGTTCGTTTTGTATAATTCGCGAATATGTTCCACCGAATTTGCGTTATCATCAGTACAATTTCTCTTTTATTCTTTCTCTTTTTTTCGTTTTACTTTAAGGTTATCTTGCGTCTGCCATTAGAAGGCAGCAATAATTCTAAAAGGGCACGGAATGTCATCACGGCTTCGGGTGACGTGCTCTAAACTGTATTTATTATTTACGTGCTAAATGTATTGTTATAACTTTTATGTTTAAAGTAACGTTTCCTCATCAGGATTTGAAAATTCGGGACGTTATTTCCTTTCTGTGACTTAATCCTCTTCGCACTGAGGATTTACATTCGAGCCACAACCAATGAAGCAACATTCATAAATTGGCAATGATTATTAGATAAATTCTTTTTAAACGCAAAAATAATAACAACAACACATCTATCAGGCAAGTACCAAACAAGATCTACTCAGGGCGGGTGAGGTGTATCAGTGATGATATGTTCTACTAACACAGACTTACTGCTGAATTTTGTTGCCAACCACAAGACATTACGCAAAAATTGAAAGAATACAGAAAAAAATCAGTTCGAGGTGAAACAGCAGTGGCTAAAAATCTTTGGAACCTAAGCAAATTGAAGGATTTTGTGTTCTATCAACAGGCGGACTATCCTTAATTCATTATTATTATCTGCAAGCACAGGAACATAGTTTAAAACTCCATTTGGATAAAAAAAGTGAAGTACAAAGTATTGATTTTTGAATGTCCATTTCGTTGAGAGTCTCCCTTGAAGTAGAAATTTTTCCTTTCGCTGTACCGTAATTAAGAGTTTCTCACTCAAACGCATTATTATAAGCATATATCTTGTTCAAAAATGTTGCTTCAAAAAATACATTCTGCTATGAAATGTCACGGATAGCGAGGCCGCTCCCGCCAGAGGCTCGAGTCCTCCCTTGGGCAAGGGTGTGTGTGTTGTTCTTAGCATAAATTAGTTTAAGTAGTGCATAATTCTAGTTACCGATGACCTCAGCAGTTTGGTCCCTTCGTAATTCACATGCACTTGAATATTCTTTGTGGTAAGTGTGGAAATTGAAAAATTATTATTCTAGTGCTACTAAATGAATGGGAAGAGACTATGACCATATTTCTCCCTGTTCTCCATTCACACGTAGTGTTTGTCCGTCAAAAATGGAACAACACCGTCAGGCGAAATAAGAGCCAGGTGTGGCCACACCATATTCCTGATAATTTCCATGGCGAAATTTCGGGCTAATGTACAATTCAGAGGTATTATGTCTGTGCACTATAAGTAAAAGTCGAGATCTCGAATGTCATGAGTTTTATACAAAGATGTGATACTTTTATTTGTCCACGATAACACTTAACAAAGCAGGCCGCCGCTTCGTTAGCAGTAGACTAGCGTCGGACTGGTATACATTAATACAAAAGTACAAGTAGAAATTGGGGTCGCCTAATGGTTCCAGTTTTCCCCCCTCACTTCAGGTAAACGACGATATTGACATGCGTCTCTAATATCTGCATCTGTTATGTGTGCCAGTGACATAACATTCATGACGTGTTTTCCGGCCGCGGTGGCCGTGCGGTTCTAGGCGCTGCAGTTCGGAAACGCAGGATAGTTAGGTTTAAGTAGTTCTAAGTTCTAGGGGACTGATGACCTAAGATGTTAAGTCCCATAGTGCTCAGAGCCATTTTTTGAACCATTTGAACCATTCATGACGTGTTTACTAGAAAGTCCCAGAAACAAACAGAAACTAACTACATACAGAGGCTTCAGACACATTAATCTGCCTGAACTTGTAAGTGAGGTGCTAGAAATAGTTTGTGGGACAATTTCTGTTTCCCTATCAGACCTAAACGGAAAATTTCATGGATTTATTAACAAAAATACTCAATTGTAAGACGAACAAGCTCCCCTACACACCGGAAAAAAACTAGAAGCAAGCCTGTCCTTAGCTAACTGATGAACTGCAGAGCTGCTGCACAGCGGGCATAGAAACCACGCCCTACACCTGAACGGCTGTCATCGGCCCGATGGTCAACGTTCGTTATTGCCAGTACGTTTAAATAACGAGTATTATCGATATCCTTCTAACTGCGAGTGCAGTGAAAACGAACTACTTGACAGAAATAGAAGTTAGCAGGGCAACAGCGTTTGAGGTTTGAACATACAAAAACGCTGCAGATTGTGTATTAACCTCGCAAACACAACAAAAAAAAAGGTTAACTCCGATTTTTCTTTGAAAATAATAAAAGTCAAGCACGTGGTTGTTGACGCTGTTGTAAGGTGTCACAAAAGGGGACCGTAACAGAGACGTACATTTACTCTATTTGGAACAGCATTACCTCGTAGATTTGTTTTTTCTCCTGTCGCAGTACATGCCACATCGTATTTGTTAGTATTTTGAGTTGAAAGTGCCTTCGCTCCTATTTGGAAAATTTTAAAATACTTGAAGGAATGTTAGAGTTGTTAGACAGTGTGTTACTTATGGCAACTCGGACTCGCAATGATTTTGAAACAAGCTTGTAATTCTAATAATGCAACTGGCGGAGAAAATCTCTTCGTCTTGTGCAGCTCTTTGGGCTATAAGTAGCATTAGTCACTAATGAACTGATACCTAGATCACCAAAATCTCTTTCTACTCGTGCAAAATAGTGCATGTAATACTTGCGGAATAGCTTGTTGCTACCCAACCGCCGTGTCGTACAGTCTGAGTAGTATCAGACGAGCGTACTCTCGGAGTAGTATCCGAACAGCGATAGAATTACTAAAGTAATACGTTTAATCGGAGATGATGATTTTTGGGGAGCGTTCTTCTACGTGACATGCCTCTCAGGCAACCCTCTAGTAGTGACATATGCTTTCGGGCGCGCCTACAGCTTATCTGGCACGCCCCATCCACTTAACATGCACCTCGGTTCTCGTGAGTCACATTTGATTTACTCGGTTTTGAAATTAAACGAAAACAAACTAACTGCGACAGGGGAACCTGACTGATTAGGTAGTATCATGGCTTACGTCATTTAGATTACTATTAAAAACTTATTCTTATCCTGAGTGGTTAAAAAGTCCATGTATATTTATCTTTCTTGTGGTAACTCCATTTGCTGCATAGCAGACTAGTACGGAGATACACGTTTGACATAGTCGTTCCACACGATTTTTAAGCTGACAGAAGTGTCTAGCTACGCGAAGATTCTCCGCAAACAATCGAGAAATTTTCTGTGTCCCCGTGTGACTGCCGCACATGTACGACTTGTGCCTGCGTTATTTTCTCACACTCCTTCTCTTGGCAAGTAATCGTCTTCCATAAATAACTTCCTCAAGTCCGCCTGCCTAATATCATCTGAAGTGCCTCCGTTATTTTAATTGAAATACAACACAAATAGTGAATTCACGTCGTCTTATGGACGACACGAAATGCTTCTCATTAAATTTAGATGAAGCCTCTGAGTTATTACTATTATTACCAAATGCAAGCTAAAAGAAAAACACTACTGCGTAGACCGAGCGAGGTGGCGCAGTTGTTCGCACACTGGACTCGCATTCGGGAGGACGACGGTTCAATCCCGTCTCCGGCCATCCTGATTTAGGTTTTCCGTGATTTCCCTAAATCGCTTCAGGCAAATGCCGGGATGGTTCCTTTGAAAGGGCACGGCCGATTTCCTTCCCCATCCTTCCCTCACCCGAGCTTGCGCTCCGTCTCTAATGACCTCGTTGTCGACGGGACGTTAAACACTAATCTCCTCCTCCTCCACTACTGCGTAGTGTAGTTGGTACGTTACAATTTATTCACAAAATGCTGCACGTACGTGTGAACCATACGTGTGTTAATAGTACTTAGCTCACGAGCATATACAGTGAAAATATTTGTATTTGTTTCATGCGTTAACCTAATCTTTTCTTTTTTCTATTGCAGATCTGCAGATGGCCACTGAAGGCCGAAACCTGTTGCAATTGTGTCATAAAAAAGTTACTTGCTTCAAAAATTAAAAGAATTTATAATAAGTCAATCTCCATCTCATTAAATGAATGTAATTTTTCCTAAATATATGCCGTGTTACACATGGAGCTCAACAAATCTTTTGTAAACAAGTAGTAATCAGCAGTATTCAAGATTCATTAAGTCTATCAAAAATATTAAAAATTATTATACATACTTCTTTCCATTTTATCCAGTTTAACGTTAAATGACTATTAGCAGTTCTGGTAGAAGCAACAACTCCTGCCTTTTCATTAACAATATTTAATCTGTAACTCTTTTACATCTTCATGAACAGTTTTCTTCAGAGTGTCTAAGTGCTTTTAATAGAGTAGTTTTAATGAAAAAACTGTTGTTCTGTAATACTAACTGAATGGAAAGGTTCAATAGTTTGAACGAGGCTTCTATATTCAGGGCTTATTCTATTTTTTCATTTTCCTTTCTTAAATTGACAATGGGTGCTCTCAGTGGGTATTGCTCAGAAACGGCATCAATTACCAAAATATTATTTATTTTCCAGCCTTTTCTACATCCAGCTTCAGCTGTAGTTCTCATGATCATAGCTGCAACCATACTTTACTTTTGGATCTGGTACACTTCGAGTCGTGAATGACCAGACAGTAAGCCATTGTATGTTTTGGAAATGGTTCATTACAACTATTTCATTTTTCATACTGACGACCAAGGTATTCAGTTTTGACCTTAATATGAACAAGAAACAAACGGGACTTTCCTGGAACTTAATATGGTTCATTGATGAATTCACTCTTTTACTTAAATCCGACATCACCATATTCCTGACATAGATTTCAAATGTTTTTGCAGTATTTTTCGTGTTAAAATTGAGTGCAAAGTTCCCTGCTTAAAATTTAGATCAATTTGCAAACATATTCTAATCTAATACGTTTACTTTATCAAAATTACTTGAAAAGCGGAAACAATGTTTCTTTTTGACTGAGACGTCAACAATACATTCTTGGCAATTTAAAGAGCTGTATTAAACTTAATTTTCCATATCGATGTATTAATTACTGGCGTAATACTTCAAATCACACTCTACTGATGAAATTCTATAGTCGGAGTAAAGTCATTTTCTGAAGTAGCATAAGTTAAAATTCGTTGCTGTTCAGAAAACTTAACGTGCAAGTTTTCCCGGCACATTTTGTCCAGTTCAATTTTTGCTTGATGTAGGCACTATCTGTGACAATGACCTGAACATTTTGTCTATCTGCTGGTTAGAGTTAAACTCACGGTGCTCCGAATGTTGAGGTGCAAGCTGTATACATCGCATGACCCTGAAACCTCGTGGGTATATTCATTTATCAGAGAGTTTACGGATAATGTTAAAAAAAAATAATTCTCATTTCTCACACTAGGTAAAATATAGCGCTACAAGCAGTCATAATGTGGTAATGGAGCAAGGAAAGCGGAGCAATAATGAAACACATGAAAACGATGGTTCTGTTATGTTTATTAGAATACGGTCACAAGTTACCATATGTGTTCAGCGTGGTCTCCCGCCTCAATAACATACTACATCAGTGTGACAGTATGGTCGACAGCTACTCGCAGCATATCCGGTGTAATCTGCACTATATGTCACTGTATGCTACTTTTCAGATCAGGAAGAGCCTGCATACGTCCACAATAGAAACGATCTTTAAGGTATCCCCACAACCAAAAATCACATGGATTTGGCCAAGGGAATGCGGAAGGGCACACATCTTGACATTGCCAATAGGTGATAAGGGCGTGATCCAAGGATTCTCGAACTAAAACTTTCTCACTTGACAAGCGACCTGTCGTGTAGTGCCCTCTTTCATGAAAATAGGTGTGTAGACAGCGATGCAGTCTCTCAATCATGGAACCACGAGTTGCACGAAGAGGTCCCTATAACGTGTAGCGATCACTGTACACCTATAAAGTCCACAAGGTAGCATCCCCTTGAAGGAAAAACGACTGATAATGAAAGAGCATGTGAAACCACCCCACAAGCACATAAACTGAGAGCAATGGACGTTCCTGCACAACATGTGACGGAGTAGAGCCCCGTCTGTAACAGTTCTCTGCGTTCACAACACTGTAGGGAATAAAACTTGTCTCGCCTGTCCAAGAATACTCCCCGACCACATATAATCCATTTCCAAACGTGAAAAAAGGCGAAGGACAAAGTGACGGATGTGTAGCCTATCTTGGGACTTCATTTGGTGTATGTTGTGGAACTTGAAGGGGGAGCAGTGTAAAACACACCACAAAATCCTTAGAACTGTTGACCAGTAGAAATACATTTCTAGTGACGCAGCTCGAGCCCTGGTCTCACGGTTTGAGGAGTGTACCGCACGCTGGGCCATAGATACAGCAAACTTCATCAAGAAGTGCAATGGAAATGAGCCTCCTCCATTTTCCTGCTGCACACCCAAATTCATCTTTTTTCTTGATCATATTCTTTAGCCCATTTATTGACATAGTGCCACTACACAGCTGTTTCTGTCAGCGATATTACCACAGTGCATTGCTGCTATTACTGTCGTTCTGATAAAACAACCTTAGCAGCAGTGCTCGACCATTTGTTTATAAAGACATTGCGTTTCATACGGAATTCTTAACCCTCTTAAACCTTTACATCAGTCACTTCAAAACATAAATCAACTCGCGTCATCAAGCGATTAACAGCATACTGGCGTCGAAGCAAGGAATATTAGACATCCTGCCTGCTTGTAGCGTCATAAGTTCACCTTGTGGCAGAAGGTGAAACTATAATTTTTTTCAGCATACTCCGCGATCCCCCGTATGATGTTTCAGTGCCCTGTAATGTATACAGGGCCCACTGCAGCATTCGGAACACCGTAAGCTTAATTATAAACACCAGGTACGAAGAAGCAGTTAGAGTTCATTGTGCACATTTAATATTAATCTTTTTGTATTCCTATTCAAAGTCCACACTCAATTAAACTCGAATAAAAAATTAAGTGGTCCATACCCATTGTTTTCAGGAGGTGTAAATGGTACATAGCCCTTTCGTTAAGCTAATGATTCCATGACTATGCACTTGATCAGCTACTTGATTACTGAGACGTTATTGAATGTCTCAACACAGGTCACTTTCATAGTGCATCGTTAAATCAGTATAGTAGGTTTCCTCTTTCGTACTGCGTTAACTAGAAATTCGTTAATATCCATTTGATTCTCAACAGGCAACTACATTTTGTGTAACTTCTGATACAAAGAATCACTGAGAAAAAGCCTGTTCAATATGTTTACACGAATGATACTGGAGACAAGAAACAAAGTCGTAGAAAAGTACTTTTTCTCTTACATTCTACTTTCTTTATCTCAGGTTTCATCATCTTGATCACACTGTTAGAAGTTAAAAGATTCAAATGAGGGATGGCACAAGACGCATCAGTGTTGTAGCACTTACTATCTCAGTAATAGCAGTCTTGACTGTAGTGATTGGGTAAAAGGCTTTCACTTTTGTATTTGTTTTCTTTTCTTCATGTTGCACTTTATATTGTTTTGTCGCGGCGGGTTTCTTATATGATAAGAAGATTGATGATGTTGTGTATTCTAATAATGGACTATTAAAAGCAAGCCACAAGGGTTTGTAAACTACGTGTATGAGCATCCATAAAACAGCTGGGATCTTAATAATCGCAAACTACTTTTCACTAGTCTACATTTCAGCCCGCCTAAACAAATAATAAAATCGGACTCCCTTCTTTAACGAGGAGTAAGGAAACGATAGGCGAAACTGTTTTCAGCAGTCAAGTACATTCAAACAATCTATTGTTTCACACAGAAACAACCTTTTAATAACAGCACATGGCACATTTCAGAGCCCAAAACTCCTCAAGATTTCGTTTTACGTAAATTACTGTTCTGAAACCTATGGACCTAACAATTCAAATAGTACAGTTACTTGCTCGCCTAAAAGTGGTAATTTTTAGTACTGCACTTGCCACATGGATTTCGAAGATGATAGGGAGCGCACAAAACACGTTAGAGTGCAACGAAAGAAGCATTTAAAATATTTGACATCAAGTGAAAGCTCTCGTCTAAAGCAGTTGTCCCAGGTGCCGAGTCATTTAACGCTGGCGTGTACAAAGAGATCCGACGACCCGAGGCGCAGCGCCGTTGACACATTGTCCGTGATGGTTAACGTGATTTTGCACTCTCAGCGCTCTCCAGTGGCACTTCGCTTCATTCCGCTTGCAGACCATGCAGTTTGTTTACTACAAAGAATGCCCATAGAATTCCTACGTTAGCTCTATCAAAACGCACATTTCCTATCTTGACTAGTCGCATTGTATTGCCTGTGGTATACATAAACAAATTTTCAGTATCCACAATTGTGTAATAAGACAAAAATGAAAGATACACGTCCACTCAGTAAGGTGATCAGTACACCAAACATAACAAACTCGCTCCTGGTAGAGAGTGACATTGTGTTTACTTAACTTCAAACATTACAGAAATGGTTTTTATTAGTTTCAAAGGAAACTCCAACAACCCTTTAGAAAATGAGGAGATTACAAGTGTGTGCAATAGGGCACGAATCCACTATCCATTCACCTTTGGTTACATAACGTGGCATCCCAACGAAGTATGCCTTATTGAAACTCAGCCTAAAATGACCCTTTGTTTTTGTAACAGGCTTCTAAACACAGAAACTTTATTGACATTTAGTTATAACAAATCCTAACAAGAACGACAGACTTCCTCGAATCTTCTTCTGCGATGCCTCAAAATGGCTTGCTCTCATAACACGTGAGTTATAATGTAAAAATAAAAAAAGAACGAAAACTTTTCCATCAGCAGTGTGACGTTTCCCGTCGTTTTACTACAACAAATCGTAACAAGAAGGATTTACTCGTATTCTCGAGGCATAATGTGTACTGGTGCTTTGATTGAGTATATATTCATAGGATCCAATGTATAACAAAAATTCATCGAACATTGAGTTCCGCTGAATCCGACAAATACAGTATGGCAACTTGATTTCTGCATGTGACGTAGGAAGCGTCGTCCGAGACGGAGTCGGCAGCTATGCCCCACATGCGATGGTATTATCGCCTGTTATGCCCTCTTATGCTACGTGTAGAACTCCTTCGTGCTTCTGCTTTTTATAGCTGCCAATACATTCCGAAGCTGGATATCCTAAATATACTAACATGAAAAGACACAGGGAGTCATCAGCTGATGAGATCTGAAAACTAGATTCCTTTCACCTGTGAATGAGCAGCTGAATGAAGCCGAGTAGTACTCATCGGATATCTTTATCATCAAGGACTTCTTCGATGTGTTCAAACGCATTGTCTACCCCTACTCAGAGCCCTCCACCCACTGCTGCTCCACTGATGGCAACTAATCTCACTTCTAATTCAGGAATGTTGCTTCTGAATACTGCTCAAGCTGTCTATTGTATTTTTTGGCGAAACTGTACCGTTGCAGAGGTACTATCCTCGCTTCATTAATTTCTAGCAAATGTTTGGAAACATACCACTTGAACAAAGTGGTCTTACTAAAAACAAGAGTTTCAGAGTGGCATTTTAACGTTACCGAAACACTTTCATTGGATTGCTTTATTACAATGAGATTTTCTCACCAGGAGACGTTTCAAAGAATGTTTGCTGCTTTCTAAAAGTAGCTGATCCCATTTACTCCAAAAAGGGGAAGCGATCTGGACTCATTCTGTAGAATCCCTAGAATTTCCGCTTGTGATGGGAGAGCTCATTAGAAAGCAAATTATGTCTGATATTTATAACATGGTATGGGAACATCCAGTATTTCATTGTTTTGCTTCTTCAGCTGTAAATAATGCACACACGCAATAACATCACTCTTCAAATGAGCTACTGATTGCAGCTGATAATGAAACATAAACGTGATTCGAGCTGTCTTGTTGCTTCTTACACATGGAGTCACACTGCGTGTCTTACCACATACTGTTTAGCTCCGTGGCAACATGAGAGTCGCACCGATAAAAATTGTATCTCACAAACTCCATTGCAATCTGTTGTAATTAGTAGGGCAACAGGGTTTCTACTCCCCTTTTGATACAAAATTCATATGGAAATAAATTAAATTCTGTCATCCGATTGATTTATGAGCTTAACCTACTGTTTTGCTAATTTGGCTTATGTCCGTCTGAGGGTTGATTTATGACTGCCTGGGTATAGTTCGTCCTTGCGAAAATGCTACCCACCTATCCCCCTCCACCTCACTCCCCTCTCGAACCCTCCTAAGTTCCCCCTCCCTGTCGCCGGAGTTACTCAAACACCCCTCTCCCAATCTATTAATTTGGTTGGTTGATTAAGTAAATCTATAAATTAATTAACATCTTCGCCGGTGGTAGATCAGCCAGCCCGCTGCTTACCCTCCCCCATCGGGAAAATGGCGGGTAAAAGACTCAATGTGTGCTGGAGAGAAAAGATTGTATGACAGGAAATTCTAATCTGTGTCAATTACATAGCAAAGGTTATAATGCTTATTGATAAAATTCAGTTCGCTAAGTTTTATCCCTGTTTTATTGGGTGGGAAAAGCTAAACATTCTCTGCTGTTTCAGAAAATGCAGGTCTTGTAAAATACGTACCAAAGAAGTAATTGAATAGATCGCTTTTTTCCGTTCGTGCAAGCAATACCATTACGAAATCGTCATCATCATAATTCACTATATGTAGTTACAGTGTTAAAAATCGTTCGATCTCGTCATCGTACAGACCGTAGGGCAGACGCGTCCTCCGTTTCCTGTATTCCCGCGCCCGCAGATCGGGATAGAGGCCGTACTACACCCGCTTGGGCCCACGGCTGCTGTCGGCTAATCCACCGTCATCCGCTTCTTGTACTACCATGCACACAGGTAGGGAGAGAGGCGCACAGACAAGAAGTCGCGCTAATCTCCGAACAAAACGAAACGCCAGATGATGGCAGTCGGTTGCGTCGGAATTCAGCGTGTAAGAGGTGACAGGAAGCACTAGCTTTCCGCTGCCACAAACATCAGACGTGATGTCCTGCTCTGATTACAGTACGACAGACTGGCAGTGTAAATAACATATTACGAAAGAAATGTCTGCTTCCCATAGTGCCCAGATACCTTGTGGCCAGGCCAGCGGACAACTAGCACACGCTCCTTGACTGTCAAGCATCATCGATGGGAATTGATTATTGATGATCACATCAGATAGAGTGATATGGTCCATCCACATGTGTATAGAGAGACAAAAGCAAATCAAGCAATAACATTTCAGAAATACACGCCATATATCAGGGGTCTTGTACGCAGAGATGTTTGAGAACACAAGAAAACTCCTCCACGCACTATCTGTAACCCACACGGTCTGAAGGCAGCCACACCACATTCAGTAATATATCAATCACTATTCACCCATATAGGCAGCGCCTCCAGCATCGCCAACTGGACAGTTCAATGACCGCAGAGCAGAATTTGGCGTCATTTTCAAATGTGATACCTGGGAAATCACCTCTACTCTCTGTAAAACGCTTATATCCTGTTTGTTCGTGTGTGAAACAACTTGCCCAACCCTGTCGAGCAAGGTATACCTGAATTCTGCAGTCAGACTGTTTCACGCCAAATTAGTGGCACAGATTGAGTCTATATGAATTCTACCTTCACCACCCCCAGTCTCATTGAAATATCGTTCGCAGTTGTCTCAGGTCATCTTCTGGGTCATGTGTGCTTCCAGTTTTTATTTGTAAAAATGAAGTGTGTCAACAACATCGGCGGCAATACCAGTGACGAGAAACACCTGAGGCAATGGGAATTACCTGGTAAGTTAATATTCAGATCAGCAACTGTGGCTTTTTCTTCCACTAACAATTTCGTAGTATTAAGCACATTTCGTCTTATTGTTTCATCATACATCCAGGTACTTTTGGATGAAATGAATGCTGAGATGAACCAGTGGCAGCAACCGCTTCCTAAGTAGTTTTTTAGTTGTTGTTGATTACGTAATATGCTGGTGCTATTTAGTGATCAGTCAGTGAGTTCTTGCTGTTGTACATGATTTCGAACATCAAAAACGATAACTGAAACTTTTTCACTAAGAATTACGCAGTATTGAACACATACAGTCTTATTGTTTCAGTACATATTCAACAAGTAATCGGTGAGCTGGTTGCTGAAAGCCAGCAACAGCAGCATCAGAACTGTAATTACTGTACATATATTTCTGTTCTTCCTAGTACTATGTATATGTAATACGTTCTGTTTTACAAGAATTTCATCGTATATGTAATATGGTGCATATTCTCTGTTGTTATAGACGATTTTCTGGTAGAAGGTTAGGTTAGGTTAGTGTTGTTTAACGTCCCGTCGACAACGAGGTCATTAGAGACGGAGCGCTAGCTCGGGTTAGGGAAGGATGGGGAAGGAAATCGACCGTGCCCTTTGAAAGGAACCATCCCAGCATTTGCCTGAAACGATTTAGGGAAATCACGGAAAACCTAAATCAGGATGGCTGTAGACGGGATTGAACCGTCGTCCTCCCGAATGCGAGTCCAGTGTGCTAACCACTGCGCCACCTCGCTCGCTTCTGGTAGAAGAAGAGGAACACGGAGAGAAATGTGTCGAGGATAAGAAGAAGCAATCGCAGGTATCCTGTAAATATATACGCTAAAAAATTTTGTTCCTCATTGTTCTTTGTGTATGTCTACGTGATAATTATTAAACAATTTGAATATATGGTTTTACGTGATATCACTGAGATGAACATATAGCTCTTCCCCAATTCAGGCGAGGACGAAATACCACAATGGGTAGAGGAGACTGAGGAAGACCATCATCAGTATGAGGAGATGCTGGATGACATGAGACAGATGCAAAGGAGCCACAGCAACATAGATAACATATACTTACTCTGCTTAAATATAATCTGTATTCTTCCTTTCCTTGCAGCAGTAACAGCAGCTAGCGATGTATGGCACGTCATACTTAATTGTGTTCGTTACTCTCTCTCTCTACAACACCACCATTCAAGCAATACGCCGAGGCGCGGGTACCGGGGGCAATAAAGCAGGGCCCGGTGAGGCATGCCTCGCCAGCAACGGCTGCTCGCACTGGCCCGATACGGCAGAATCTTACCCTCCTCCTCCACGAAGTTGTCCTTGCCGATCTCACAAGGTATCACACATACTGCTCAACAACTCACCACAAGCAGCATTTTCATCTAGTTGTAGTAGTATTAGTAATAGAGATGATGCTGTGGCTACTGACAGTTCCCTCTCCCATCCTCTTAGTGATGGACACCAGGTCAGTGACACCATACCGCAGTTAGAATACTCTTTCATTGTGGATGCCTTTGAGGAGCACGTCTCATTCACTAGAATCGAGCAGCGGGCAGGAGGGTACCGCAATACTGATGGGGTTCTAAGAGCGTGCCTTCCCATTGTAGAAACAGAGCACCTCAGGGTTTGTAATGACACATTGTATTCCGCCATTAAATGCAATGCAGTGCTGTACATCGAACTGCCGCACCTCCCCAGAGTTGCCTCTGGCACTGAAAAGGTAAGTCTTCATTATCTTATTGGCGACAATGGTGTGATAACCTTGAGCACATCAATCACCGTGTGTTATCGTGAGATTACCTTGAGAGCTATACTGGCCCGATGTCCTGAGATGGAATAAGGGGATAAGCTAAAGCACTCAGGCAAATACTACACCTGAACATCCATGCACATGTCTATGATCCAATAAATGGTATGTCCAGCTTCCTAAGGAAACAGAAAACAAGAAATCCTGTAATAATGTCGAAAATAAAAACGACCAGGCTTATTTGCATTGTCAGTTCTGGCTTGCGAAAGAAATTACACATACTGAGATCATCATGAGCGTCGTGGTGTATTCCAGACGCCTAAAAATACTACATCTCCAGAGGGTATAACTTTGACGGCATCGAGTTCACCGTTAAGTTCCAGAGCATACCTAAATTTCAGGCATGTTTATGGCCTGGATAAACTCAAGTCCGATGAGCAGAACAAGCATATAGTAGTCGGTCCCCTCCATTTCCCAAAATTTGACAGTGAGCGTAAGATGCGTGTAAATATGCTCTTATTCTCTGATGAGAAAAATGAGGATAAAGGTGTTTATCATTGAGTTTGGACCAGAAACATGTCCCAAGTCATTTCCTCTCAACTTAGTAACTACACGTGTGAAAAGCAAGTTTGCTTAAGGTGTCTGAATTATTTTTCCTCAAACAAATAATCAGCAAAGCATCAAGTAGACCGTGATTCCTAGCACCCGGTATGTATTATTATGCCTGCTAAAAATTACATATTCATAAATTTTCAAAATGCACACCGGCAGTAGCAATGCCCGTCTTCCCACTGTGAAGGTGACCCTACAGTCTCACACACTATCTTTTCAGAAAAACACGTACCACATGAGGCAAGATATAGAATTTAATCATTCTATTATTCAACTCTTAACCGTTAAAAATCTAATGTCGGGGATAACACTGCAGTTTGGCTTCTAACGCAGCTTGAAAAACTCTTGTGGGTGGTTAATAAGCTTTACAGCTGCAACATTCCCATGACTCAACCGAAGGAGAGTGAAGATTTTAATAATAACGCGGTTGACTGTCATATTTATGGGCTGACTTTAGATTGAAATGATGGAACTCCTCATGGGGACCACTGTTATTTTTGGGGGACGTTCCGTAGCGCAGCTTACAATACGTGTAACTTGAACAACCAGTTACCCAGATACATGCCCGTTTTCTTCCATAATTTAAGCAGGTATGACACTCGCTTTCTTGTTGACCACTAGGCAGAATTCGTTATGGAATAAGATCAGATCGATGTCCTACATGAGAGCGTTGAGAAACATGTTTCGTTCTCCAAACAAATTACGCCAAGAATTACGCTCTACTTCCTTGACTCGCTACGTTTTTTGCAGACCCGTTGAAATTCCACCTCGGTAAGATATGCTGTATTTCCCGATGAGGAAAAGTTTCAAATAACGAAGGGATTTTAAAAAAAATGGTTCAAATGATTCTAAGCACTATCGATCTTAATATCTGTGGTCGTCAGCCCCTAGACTTAGAACTACTTAAACCTAATTTAACCTAAGGACAGCATCACATCCATGCCCGAGGCAGGATTCAAACCTGCGACCGTAGCAGCGGCGCAGTTACAGACTGAAGGGACTAGAACCGCTCGGTCACAGCGGACGTTTGGGGTTTTCTTCATACAAATTCTGGACAATGTGGCAAAACTCAAAGAAACCTGGGTGCCCGACGTAACTGCGTTCTCCCTCCACCTTACAGGCGATGCCACAAGGGACACTGAGTACGAGTGGCAAACTCGTACTCAGTGTCCCATGTGGCATCGCCTGTGTCTACATTCTAGGAGCGTACGAACTACTTTACATGAACAAAGACGTTGGCTTGCTTGCAGACGTTTCCACAAATTCCGGAGTCTAAGCATACCTTTCATTATCTGGATCCCGCCTTTTATTACACGGCACCTTGATTGTCTTGGAACGCAATGTTCAAGAAAGCGAAATGCAGAGTTGAATTATTGACTGATGCTAACATGCTTCTTTTTTTCGAGATAGGGATCCACGGGCGATTTTGCTAATGTGTCCACAGGGACGCCAGTGGAAATAATCCACGGATGAGTGACAGGTTCAACGCATCCCTTTAATCGAGATACATCACGTATTTGGATTTAAATAACTTATACATGCACGCCATGCAACAATCAGTTCAGATTTGGAAGTTTCGATGGATGTCGGAAGATAAATATCAGGGATTAGGCAGAAAAAATCATGGGTGGTATGACGACTTAGTCAGATGTATGCTGTGTGATGGAGGTAGACGTCACGTACCCTACTAGTCTGCATGATGCGCTTTCCGATTTGCCGCTGTGTCCAGAGCAACTAGTTCCGTGAAGAGGCAACACCGCAAAACTGATGACAGGGCTGGGGAATAAGCGGAGATGAAATATTCACTATCCTAATCTCCAGCAGTGCCTCATCTAGGGGATGGTGCTGGTTAGCATCACTTGAGTTATTTCCTTCAAACTGTCCTCCTGGTTGAAGGACTATATTGATTTGAATGTGACACTGAGGGCTTCCGTGAGGTTTCACTTTGAGGAAGACTTTTATAAGTTAATTAATAAATTAATTTTCAGCAAAACAATGTAGAATCTCAGGAAACGACATGAAATTTTGATTAGAAATGAATGGAATGGACGCTATGGCGTATGAAAATGGATTGTAAGACACCGCAACACTATTTTCACACTTCTTCATCTGAGTCGATGGACAACAGGACACCCGTAGAATACCCGATTTGGAATAGCAGCGAACTTGAAGATTCGACGCAGCTATGAGATCTTCTC